>NW_017306776.1:973744-1007364 GCF_000935625.1 Nanorana parkeri | reverse complement strand
CCCCCTAGTTTCAGCACTGCTTCCAACCACCCCCGTGCCTCCCCTTCCCCCACACTGAGCCACTATTACCTGGCTTCTCCTCTCTTTTTCGGTGTCCCGCAGCCTGCTCAGTCCGGGTACTGACGAGATGCCCCGCCTCCTGCGGAGCACGCACTGTACTGAGAGCCGCGCATTCCTTTTTGACAGCCGCTGCTTGAGTAAGTGAGAGGCAGCCCTGGAGCCTACGTGCCGCTTCAATGACGGCCTAGCCTGCACAGCATCAGAGGGGCCCAGGGACCACCAAAATGTTCTCGCGGACCACCAGTGGTCCACAGACCACTGGTTGGCGACTGCTGCTTTAAAGGAAAGAACAAGTGCTGATAAAACAGAAAGTATGACGTCACATCCAATACAAATCTAAAAAACAAGCAATATATTCCTGGTTATAGAACAGGGGGGTGAGTCATGCAAATCATTCCTTTAGGTTCTAGCTGTACATGCAGGACCCCCTATGTATTGTACAGATACAGCCTAATCGTACACAACTGTTCATTTCCCCTTGCAGGCCAGGCAGGCATTTTGTGATTCTTTTTTTTTTTCCCCCCTCATCAGTACAAGATATGGAACACACACCTCTATGATATGGGACGGGAGTGGGGGAGAAAAAAAGAGGGGGACCCATAAAGGATTCATATTTACACCATGCTCCCTTTTTTTACCCTTATGTTAGCAGCTGAAACACCTACTTCTGGGATTTGTACTAGAGATCTTGCATTCCTATCACCTTAGAATCACCACAGCCCTTCTACAGATACCCCACTCACCAGATCACCTTTGGCCAACGCTCATGTAGGTCTAAACATGTTTCATAGGACAGCCTCCCAATATGCATGCATTGGGACCGGTGGTTCACATGATGGGAGGCTGTCTCACGGAGCATGTACAGACCTACCTGAGTGTCAGTCAAAGCAGATCCAGCAAGTGGGATATCTGAAAGGCCATTTAAAAGAAGGGCTGATTGAAGGTGAGGATGTACAGTATACTAGTGCAGGATCTCAAATAGGATAGTCAGTCATCTTATGGCAGGCAAGGCCAATGGAAACCCCAAGCCCAGCACTGCAAACAAAGTACAATAAACTGGTCACTTCGTCATCAATGTATGTACACTGTGAAAAGACTAAAGTTCACAATTGATGAATTTGATTATATTTATCTTCAACCTCTACAGGTCTCTTTGAATCCCAAGTAATACAGTATGCGATGATGAGTATTGAAGGTGCCAGTTGCATTCGTTTTATCAAGCAGACGTCAGAGGCAGATTACATTAGCTTTCAGCCTCTGGAAGGGTATGTATAAGCAGCATTTTTCCAGGTTTGCCCTTTACAGGTACTCTTTAATTGCAGTTTTCCCTTCTGCGTAGACATACCTTCACTTTGTTTCCCTGCTGTTCTGTTCAAATGCTGGGAGTGAGGTCTAATATTTGTTACAGATACATGGAGAATACATTCCAGCCCACCGCCATTCTCTCTTGTTGGTGTCAGACTACAGCTGCAGTTTTTATTTTCAGATGCTGGTCTGCATTAGGACGAAGTGGAGGTGTACAGACAATCTCTTTGGGTCCATCAAAATGTACATGGACGGCAGTTGCTACACATGAAATCCTACATGCACTGGGCCTCCAACACGAACATGTGAGAAAAGACAGAGATAACTATATAAAAGTCCTGTGGGATAACATCGAAGACGGTACGTAAATGAAACCAATCTGTTTAAAGATGTTCTATTACATGGTCTTCAGGTGAAGTACTCAGAAAGTGCTGAAGCCATTGGATCAGCAAGAACCAGTGGCGTTACAATCACCAAAGCGACCCAGGCAGCCGCTATGGGGCCCTGCCAGGACATCCCCCTGATGCCGTGCCGGCCGCCTGGGTCGCTATGGCATCTCAGGCTTCTGGCTGTCACTGGCGGCTGTGAGGAGGAACGCGCCACTATTTACATGTGCAGCGGCGCGTTCCTTCTCACAGCCGCTACTGAGCCGGTGACAACCAGCAGCTTCGGGGGAAGTGGCTGGGCCCATCGTCGGCAGCGATGGAGGAGACGGGGCCCAGTGATCGAGCAAGCGGGGCATAGAGATGGGGGAGGCGGGGCCCGATGATCGAAGAGGCGGGCCCCAGTGACGGAGGAGGCTGGGCCCGCAAATGGTCGTGGAGGAGAAGGACACAGGATCGGAGCAGACAGGTAAGAGGGCTTGACCGCCCCTCTGAGATCCTGCAGAGCCTACCATAGAGAGTCTATGGTGGGCTCTGCAGGGTCACCCTCAGGTGGGCTGTGTGTAATCTCAGGTGGGCTTAACTAGAAATCACAGGGCCCCATACAAAATTTTGCTTTGGGGCTCTGTGATTTCTAGTTACGCCCCTGGCAAGAACCCAACACAAACAGCATTTTTTTAGGAGGCCAACTCTCCTAATTTGTATGTGCAACCAATCAACACTTTTATTATCTTTCTGGTAGTTATTGAGTCACATGACCCATTTCAGATCATCACACCCTAAAAAATGTTGTGTTTCTGTCCGCCCCTTCCATTATATTATTCTTACTGGCAGCACAGGTAAAAAATATAGTTCCTCCTGCCAGCTCAGCTTTGGCATGTTTAGAAAGAGGCAGCAGGGGGCAGTGGGCAGGTCTAAATTTGTTTAATTTGCTCAATTGTGACGTAAGGATGCCAGGATTGTAATCCTTCTCCTCCTAAATTGGGATCTACTTTTGTTATACTAAAAGATAATGATTAAGTTCACATTTCTGACCATGTTTCATATTGCGTTCATATTTGGGGTGTAACAAGAACAAGAAACATGGTCAGATTGTAACCCCCTCAAACCCCCGCCCCTCCTGACCAACCCTTCTGCCCTTCCACTTACCTCAATCGCGGGGTTCTTCTCCCCGCAGGCTGTTGCTGTTATTTGACAGCTCTGCCACCCATTTACAGATCCTTTGACAGGATATGTAGATGGAGAACTACAAGTCCTGTCAGCCACCGCGGCATGATGGATGTCACCACACTTGTATTCCATAGACAATTCTTACCGTTCCTGTTACTGCATGTCCTTAGGTGGCAAGCAGAGTCTAGGGGTCTATCTAGAAGGGGCTCAGAACACACGGTACAAACATCGTAGACTCAGAACATGTTGTCCTACTGTCCACACTAAATCAGTGATGTGTGATGATGGGGGACGGTGTGATTACTAAAGGCTGGCTCCATAACATAAAAGATGTTACAGGAAGTCACGGTCACTATAACTTAATTCAGACTTAACTTAACAGATTTCTTATATAATTGGTGTTAACTTGTTGTTTCAATTTTAATTTCAGGCTATGCTAGTAGTTATGAGATATCCGATACCTTGAACATCGATCTCACCAAATATGATTATGAATCCATCATGCATTACGCCAAGTGAGTCTCATCAATATACGTGAAGTTTACAAGAGATGTTTATAAATCTATCTATCTATCTATCTATCTATCTATCTATCTATCTATCTATCTATCTATCTATCTATCTATCTAATGCACTCAGAGATCAGTCTGATAAGGTGCAGAAATATATATTTTAAATAGTACAGTTTATTAAGTTGTTTCAGAGTTCATTGTCAGGTTCACTTTATGGCCAGGCTCACACCATTTTCCAGACCAGTTTGGCGCATTTTGCCGCATTTTTGCTGTGAGTTTACCGTGATTTTGCCCCTTTTTCTTTTAGCTTCAAATGGGCTTACAGGTGCTGCCCATTAAGTTTGTATGCATTTTTGATGCATTTCCATGTGTTTTAGTGCATTCCAGACCAGAGAAAATGGGACAAGCAGTATTTTTTGGTCTGGAGGCCAGAAATACCATAGGGATACATTGGGATGCTTTTTTGGTCCGGGAACAAATTGTTCTGGTCTGGAAATGATTCGGACCTGGTGTGAGCAAGCCCTAAAGCACAACTCCAACCCCAACTTTTGATTTAGTTTTGGATAGACTGGGGAAGAATAAATACTTCAGTCAGATTTTTATAATTTTTTTTGACTGAAGGCCTTTACCAAATTTCTCCCCTTTCCATTGGAGAGTTTTCACCTCACTTTCTGCTCTCATAACAGGAGGACAAGAAATGAGGGCAGTGGTTGTTACATGGCCAAGAAGACACATATACTGTAGTACTAATAACTTGACAGAGGGTCTGACCAGTTACAATTTTACAAAATGAATGCTTTGTTGCAGTGTCCCCACCAGAGAGATGTTTCATCACTTCCTGTACCAACAGAAAGTAAGGGAAAATTTCCTCAATAGAAATTTGGACCACAAGCAAAAAGATTATTATTATTTCTTCCACGGTCTGACCAAACCCCACTCACCACTTTAAAATATGTGTGCTGTTTCTCTTTGGCACCTTTAGGATAATGCTCTCACTTTTACTTTGCTGTACTACTGCATACCCTAACCTAACAATTCACAATATGTGGGCTGCAGTATGCAGCCTGCAATATCCTTTGGAGTTTTCTCTGCTTTACACAGCACTCTGTGATTGGAGGAGACCTGGTCATGTGACTTTGACAGGTCATGTTACTCGGCTTTACTCCTGGCTTTTAGTAAAAATGAGGATGGGTTTGTGGTTTGCCGAAAGCCGTTCAAAACTCTGACCACCACCTCCTCCTCCCAACCCTATCTGTGGCGGCAGTTGTAGAGGTGGCACTCCGTGATTGGAGGAGACATTGCCATGTGACTTTGACGGGTCATGTTACCCGGCTTTACTCCTGGCTTTTACTAGAGATGAAGATGGGTTTGGGGTTTGCCCAAAGCCATTCATAACTCTGACCGCCACCTCATCCTCCCAACCCAATCTGTGGGGGCAGTTGTAGAGGCGGCATTCCCTGTCTCTTTTTGACGTATAGCTGTAATCTATCTATCTATCTATCTATCTATCTATCTATCTATCTATCTATCTATCTATCTATCTATCTATCTAATGCACTCAGAGATCAGTCTGATAAGGTGCAGAAATATATATTTTAAATAGTACAGTTTATTAAGTTGTTTCAGAGTTCATTGTCAGGTTCACTTTATGGCCAGGCTCACACCATTTTCCAGACCAGTTTGGCGCATTTTGCCGCATTTTTGCTGTGAGTTTACCGTGATTTTGCCCCTTTTTCTTTTAGCTTCAAATGGGCTTACAGGTGCTGCCCATTAAGTTTGTATGCATTTTTGATGCATTTCCATGTGTTTTAGTGCATTCCAGACCAGAGAAAATGGGACAAGCAGTATTTTTTGGTCTGGAGGCCAGAAATACCATAGGGATACATTGGGATGCTTTTTTGGTCCGGGAACAAATTGTTCTGGTCTGGAAATGATTCGGACCTGGTGTGAGCAAGCCCTAAAGCCCAACTCCAACCCCAACTTTTGATTTAGTTTTGGATAGACTGGGGAAGAATAAATACTTCAGTCAGATTTTTATAATTTTTTTTGACTGAAGGCCTTTACCAAATTTCTCCCCTTTCCATTGGAGAGTTTTCACCTCACTTTCTGCTCTCATAACAGGAGGACAAGAAATGAGGGCAGTGGTTGTTACATGGCCAAGAAGACACATATACTGTAGTACTAATAACTTGACAGAGGGTCTGACCAGTTACAATTTTACAAAATGAATGCTTTGTTGCAGTGTCCCCACCAGAGAGATGTTTCATCACTTCCTGTACCAACAGAAAGTAAGGGAAAATTTCCTCAATAGAAATTTGGACCACAAGCAAAAAGATTATTATTATTTCTTCCACGGTCTGACCAAACCCCACTCACCACTTTAAAATATGTGTGCTGTTTCTCTTTGGCACCTTTAGGATAATGCTCTCACTTTTACTTTGCTGTACTACTGCATACCCTAACCTAACAATTCACAATATGTGGGCTGCAGTATGCAGCCTGCAATATCCTTTGGAGTTTTCTCTGCTTTACACAGCACTCTGTGATTGGAGGAGACCTGGTCATGTGACTTTGACAGGTCATGTTACTCGGCTTTACTCCTGGCTTTTAGTAAAAATGAGGATGGGTTTGTGGTTTGCCGAAAGCCGTTCAAAACTCTGACCACCACCTCCTCCTCCCAACCCTATCTGTGGCGGCAGTTGTAGAGGTGGCACTCCGTGATTGGAGGAGACATTGCCATGTGACTTTGACGGGTCATGTTACCCGGCTTTACTCCTGGCTTTTACTAGAGATGAAGATGGGTTTGGGGTTTGCCCAAAGCCATTCATAACTCTGACCGCCACCTCATCCTCCCAACCCAATCTGTGGGGGCAGTTGTAGAGGCGGCATTCCCTGTCTCTTTTTGACGTATAGCTGCGGGGTGGTGAATGCACCTCTCCACAACTGACTGGGTCTGATCCTCAGCTTTTTCTTTTTATAACTCCCATTCACTTGCATTATTCACTTACTCATAAACAATGAAAATGAAATGTGTCAAGATGCAATGTTAAGAATTGCTGAAAAGGAGTTGCAGTCTTATCGCCTATTAAAAAAAGCTAAGCTATATTCCTCATACAATATGCTTAGTGATCCAAGAGGAATTTTTGGGGACGCTTCATGCCTCCATGGTGCCTGCAGCTAGAGAGGTCAGTCAGGACTTGTTTTAATGCTATTTTACTGTTTGTTAAGATTGTGAAAGTGACTAATTTCCTATTTTCTTCTTATAGAACCACTTTCTCCAAAAACAACATGCCTACAATGGAAGCTGTTCCCGACAAAACTGTTAGTTTTGGAGAGAACATTGGCATGAGCGCTCTGGATATCATAAAAATCAACACCCTGTACAACTGCTGTAAGTTCCTAGCATATTGTGAGATCTTATACTAAAAGGATGCATTTCCTTTCACATCTGTGAGATCAGAGAGGAGAGTGCAACACCCTTATTGACCAATCAAATCCCACCTTGCCCCAGCATGACTTCTATAAGCTAATTTCTTAATGGATGTTCTGGGCTTCTGTACTTTGACCTTAGCGCTTTGCTCCTAGCCATGTTTGTCAGCTGGTAGTCCAGGAAGATACAGACCTGTTAAAAACTGATCCAGCACTTACTTGAATTATCCAATACAATTTTTCCCATCTCCATTGGGATGATTTGATGGATACTGATAGCGGGCAATATATGCTTGTTGATTGTAGTCTGCATACAGGCAAAGTTCCAGGGTCATTATTTTCCCTTTAAAGCTGAACTCCAGGCAGATATAAAAGAGACAAATTAATGCAGCTCTGCATTTATTAATACATCATTAAATGTATTTTTTAAATGCAAGCAATGTAAGTACCTGAATTGGACTCGGCATTAGCCTCTTGTAGTCCCTGTCCAGTAGAGAGGATGAAGCAGCACGAGAAGCCAATCCGGTGTGTTGCAGTGCAAGCAGCATGTTGATGGGGAAAAAGAACAGAGTGGCAGAGAGATGAGCTCATCAGTCTCCTGCTTCTCCTTTCACTGTCCGGTGACACGGTGGGGAGGCAACCTGTAAGTAAAAGTGAAACTGCAGCAGAGAAAGATCAGGTCCCCTCCCTTTGCCAGACAGGACCATGCTGTGAGTGGAGGAGCTGTAAAAAAACTACAGGACTGGATGGACAGAAATACAAATCCTTTGGCAGGTAAAACTGCTCTAGTGTGTGTATTTCATCTGTTTATTTAGCTGTACTGGAGCCCAGTTTAAAGTTATTTATTAGACATGTAGATTTTGTTTAGTTCCAAATGGATATTTGTACAATTTTTTGCTGGATTCGAAAATTCGGACACATCTGAATTTCCTAATTCTAACGCGTCCGAATCCAAATGCTTATTTAATGAAAATACGGATCAGTCTGAATTTGTGTTCTAATTCGGACATGTGAGTGTTCTCTGGCCAATCAGAAGGGTTTTTTTGGCTGTTGGGGGTTGCCTTACAGGCACGGTCATGTGACTTTGTTCCGAAACGAAAATTCGGATGGATCCTAAATCCGTAAGAAATAAAAATCCGAATTGATCTTAAACAAAACACATTTTTTTTGCTGGGATATATGTCTATTATTTATGTCTGAATTTTTATGACAAGTGTATTCTGCTTTTTATTAACAGCAACAAAATCTGATTCCAAAATTTCTGTTGGTCAGACCACCACCACAACAACACCAACCACCACTACTACTACCACCACAACAAAGCCAACCACCACTACTACTACCACCAAAAGAACACCAAGAACTACTACTACTACTACAACCACCAAGCCAAGGCCTGTTCTGGACGCAAACAATGGTAAGGAAGTATTAGGCTCAGCAATGTTTTCTACCTCAACTCACCAACCTCCATCAACATCTGCAACATCAGATTTTGGCAGGCTGACTTTTTAAAGTGTATGTAAAGCCAAAACGTTTTTGAAAAAGAGTAGGCAATGGTTCAAATTCCAATCAGGTTATTGTTTCCCGCTTGTGTACCTCTGGGGAGATTTCCCTTTGCTTCCTGTGCTTGAGATGTAACTGGAAATGAAAGGAAGTCAATGGAATTCCCATCTTAAAAAGTTGTCAAAGGAACAAGTGTTCCACAGAAGGAAGCCCGGGAAGCCCATAGACAGGGCCGGATTTCCCACAAGGTCTGGTCTCTGGGCAGCAGGGGTGTGGATTTCCTATCTCCCGATGCCCGGGACATGCAGTTCCGGTGCCGGGCGGGTAGTTGTTCTCTACATTTAGCCCTGCTTTGGGCAAGCAGAGCTAAATGTACAGCAGCGATGTCGCCGAGATCACTTGTATGCAACCTGCAGGTCTGCCATTCTCCATGGGGGGGGGGGGGTTTGGCGAGAAGGGGGGCACATTGAGGACCTGGCCTTGGGGCAGCAGAGAGAGTAAATTGGGCCCTGCCCATAGCATTGTCTAAGATTTAAATTCTGTAAAAAGGACTCAAGATTTCTAGTAGGATCATCAGAACTTTTTCTGTTCTTGCATGAAATGTAAAAAATAAAAGCTACTTCTTCTAAGGATTAGGATTAGTAAACCGCAATGTATTACATTTTTGTTCTTGGGTTGAGATGCACTTTAGAACTTTATCCAGCTGCCCGTTCATGATCAGAGTGACTACACGTTTGATATTTCCAAGATGGAGCCATGTATTCTGCTTAATATGGAGTGATGAGAACCAACATTGTATCTCGTGTTTTTTCTGCCCTTACCGGATCAGATTTTTATTGGTGACAGCTTAGCAATTATACTTAAATCTTAAGGAGACACTGCCACTTTGCCAATTCAGAGCAAAATGATAGGTACTCTTGAAAGAAAAAACAACCCTCACCCATTGATACTCACCTCAGCTGACTTTCCCCACTGCTCCTTTCCTCTGACGGAGGCAGGAGTCCGAACCTTGTGTAAGATTTGTGTCGAAGCTTACACGGGTTTAACTCTTTCTTCCTCATTCTCAATGTTCGGGGCTAATGACTGGCCATTCTGGCCCAAGCACTGCGTCTCAAGAGGAGGCCCTACCCAGAAGTAATAGGCAAAGTAACAGATTCTTTATACTCTAAAGTGAAATCTTTGGTATTACAAAGTAAATCACAGGAAAATATATAAATGGAGAAAAAATAAAAATGGTATATATAAAGCGACTCTTTAAGTTCAGGGTCACTTGAAAAAAAATGACAGACCTGTAAAAAAAAATAGTCCGGATACTTATCTTTCTGGCAGCCTGTTTGTTAAAACACCATCTCTTTGGTGCTTGCTGGCCGCTGCAGGTATTCGGCCCGCCCTGACCCCACTGCACACTCCCGCTAGCTCATACGTTCACTAATGATGTATGAGCGAACTGGGGAAATGAGGAGGACCAGGTATTCCACACACCTGGAAATGTGGAATACTTGCAATGGTTGGCGAGCACCGAGGAGACAGCATGACAACAACAAACGGGCCACTGGAAAGTTAAGCATGGAGTCTCTTTCTAATACAGGTATCGCAGCAGTTGTGACTGCTAATTGTGAAAAATGAAGGGTGCCAGCTCGGGATCCCAAGCGATAACAGATACTCCTTAGCATCTGAAGTAGTAGATATTGTGTAGAGATATTCCTCAGCAGGAAATGGGGGAGTCTATGACTTTCAGGAAGTTGCTTTTTACATAGGAACTTTGGGGAGTTCTGACATTACTATGAGGGCTTTACTGCAACCACAAGCGTATGATATGGCAATTTATGTGATGTTCAGCTGCATCTTTAGTTTATAGGCTTTTACTAAACTGCAGGTTTATTATATGTCAAAAATAAATCAAGGCAACTGGACTTGCTGCATTTTTCTTGAAGATGTTTTGCTGGTCATCCAACTAACTTTTATGAATTCAGAAGCTTTATTGTTCTTATACCAAGTCTATAAAGCTTTGGGGATGGCTGTTGATTATAAAGCCAAATACATGTACATCTGTTTATAATGAGATGTTTTGTGTCTCTTCCAGTTTGTGGTGGCTTGCTGACAAACCCACAGGGAGTCATCACTTCCCCCAACTTCCCAAACAATTACCCCATTGAGGCTTACTGTCACTGGAACATCAGCACCACCTCTAAGGTAAGAATGTGGCATATATGCAAATACTAGCCGTGCATTCGGATTCGGACAAACAAGCAAATCGACAAAATTAGTTTGATTCGGCGGTTCGTCCAAATTCGAAATAACGAATTTATTATATGCCCGAATATACTAAAACTATATTCGGGCATACATAAATTCATTTGCAGAATGCGTGGTGGCCATATTGGCCCCGGCACGTTCTGCGCAGGTGCGCAGCTATCTTTGAGTATCTTGGTGTTTACCAAGATACTCTGAAAAATGGCAGCGTGCAAGCGCAGAACTCACCGGCGGCCGAGGCGGCCGCCGCTCGTTCTGAATTTTCAGTGTGTGGTTTCGGATTCGGAGGCTCGTTGCCTCCGAATCCGAAATGGCAGAAAAATTTGTTTTCTTTGATGAAACGAATGGAAATGTTTTTCGTTTTCGTCAGAAAACAAATTTGTTTGCCCTGCACATGCCTACCAAATACAGTATTTTATGCACGCTATAAAATGAGACAGATCATTAGGTAATTCTCTCTCTCTCGCACTCCAAAGACCTGCTGGTAGGTCTCCTGTCTAAGTTGGCCCTAGTACAAAGTGCCCTAGTGCAAAATGCCGAAGTGGAAACTCTTTTTTTATTACGTCATTTAGTGGTCTTTGGGTTTTTTTTGTGTACTTTTGTATTACTTTTTTCCACTGCTTATTTTGGTCTTCTGTGAAAAAAACAAAACAATATTTCTGAGTACTCTCCTGTCCTTTCTCCTCCCATCATACAAATCACCTAACATGAAATCTGAATGTTTCATTCCAGGTTAAGATCACTTTTACCCATTTTGATGTAGAAGGCAGTATGAGTAGCATCTGTGCCTTTGACAAGCTTCAGGTCTACAACGGACAGGGTCTACTTTCCTCGTACAAGTCTGAATTCTGTGGAAAGACGTTGCCACCATCCATTACATCCAAGCAGAATACCATGCAGATCGTCTTCTCCAGCGATCACAGTGCAAGTTGGACAGGATTCAGGCTCGTATATGCACCAGGTAAGCTCAGTCATCATTCTCTGACCTGATTTTTATCAGCTCAATTCTTTAACTAGCATGGCAAGTGTTAGTGTTAGTTCACACCAGACCCAGTGCGTTTCGGCCCGATTCAGTGCCAGAACACACTGGGTTGCATAGCGGCTGGCTCTCTGCGTTCTGGGGCGGGAGGGGGAGTTGAAGCCAATGGCACCACAGCCACGCCCCCTCGCCGCAGTGCGATCGCCCACATCGGAATGCGTGGCACATCAATGCCTGCGTTACGGTCCAGTGCGGTCAGAAAAAATGCTGCATGCACTATTTTTTCTGACTGCACCGGACCGGAACACAGGCATTGATGTGCCACGTGTTCAGGTGACTCCAATGCACCGCCACGCCTCCTCCTGCCCCAGAAGGCAACGAATTGGGCTGGAACGCACTGGGGATGGTGTGCACTAGCCCTTATAGTTTCCTGTTGTCCCAGTTATGGTGTGGCAATCCCAGCTTCAGTGTGGGGTTTACATGGATCAGGGTCAAGGCGTAAAGTGTATGTTTTTTCTTAGTTTTGGATAGAGCGGGGAAGGATTAGAACTCCTTTCAGGCTTTTCGTACAATCTGGGGCTCCCTAATTTCCTGCCTTACTGATAATATTTCACCAGACCAAACTATTTCCTCCGAACTTGCAGCCCTAACTCGAATACTGGCCCTGTATCACCCTAACCGTCCTCTCCGCTCCTCCCAAGACCTCCTGCTCTCTAGCTCCCTTGCAAACTCCTCCCATGCTCGCGTCCAGGACTTCTCTAGAGTCTCTCCCATCCTCTGGAACCCCAACCTGTTTGCCTATCTCCTACTCTGTCTGCCTCTAGGCGATCCCTGAAGACTAACCCTCCTCAACCTAACTAGACTATTACTTTCTCAAACAACACATACCCACACAGCTACCGCCTTTTGTATCACCTGCCCCTCCCTTTTAGATTGTAAGCTGTCATGGGCAGGGCCAGGGGCGTCCCGGGTGTCACCTGGTCTCTAGATGGACTTGGTGATGGATGTCGGCAGAGAGAGGAGGGGAGGTTCACCCGGTGGGTTGAGGTATGCCGCCGGGTCCCCTCCTCTCTCATGACACTGTTGGGCTCTTGGTCCATGACCGCGTGCCCGACTTTTTAGATGGGGTGACACCAAAATGACTGTCAGTCATTTTGGTGTCACCCCTGCAATGGTGACACCCGGATGCGGGTCGCACCCCCCTTGTGACGCCACTGGGCAGGGCCCTCCTTACCATCTTGTCTTGACTTGTATTGTAACTGTATCCTGAATAATAATATTAGCGTTGTTTGGCCACAGTAACAGTGAACATTTTTGGTCCTAACCAAAGACAGCTTTTCAGGAAAAAAACCTCATACTGACTGTGAAGCATGGCAGTGGAAAAGTTATGGTTTGAGGCTGTTTTGCTGCTTTAGGGCCTGGGCAGCTTGCATTTATCAATTCAACTTCTGCATCATATCAAAGTGTGCTTGATTAAAGATCGCCTGGTTTTAATTAAAACTGTAGATTTAAAAATATTGATAATTATTTTTGAAATTACATTAACACGTTAAATATTTTATGAGATTAAGTGATATCCTAAAATGATCTCTTTCTCTTGCAGTATAATATGTGGGAACAAATGGGAAATTAAATAAACCTTTAGGACTTCAAGACTGGCATTTCCCTCAGTGTATTCTGAAGACAGGAAAAAACATGAAATTATTTACAATAATGTTTAATTTTTTTTTTTACTGTATAATGTGTTTGCCAAACAATGTATTTTTCTATTTTTTTCTTCTAAAACTGTGTTGTTTTGCCTTTAAATTAAAGATATATTTGCATATATACGTATATATACTGTATATGAGTTTATTCACCAGCTAAATCTTCATATTAGCAAGTCCCAAACTTTGCAGTTAATTGTTTATTGAGTACAGTGGTGGTGGATAGATGGCACCGGCTGCCGCAGTTTTGAGCCAGGAAAGTATATGTATCACCAGCCTATAAATTATGAGCTGTTGAATCTGTTCTACTACATGCGGGTGAAAGTACAGCTCCGTACAGCACAGAAAGAGAGAGGACAGAGATGCAACTGTAGCGGTCTGATCTTACAGCAACTAGCAGTTGCTACTCTCTTGCTGCCTGGGGCCAATACGTGCAACAGGCGCGTGGCGCGTGCGTGTGTACGCCGTGCTCGACGTATTGGAATGCGCATAGGCGCATGCGCGCAACTAATCAGTTTGCGGGTATCCATGCGCAACAGCGCGTGCAGCAATCCGTGCAGTACTTGTGCTATGGGCAGCAGCCATACCTTCCTGACAGTTGGGCTTTTGAGGGTCACCTGTCCCACACTTTCTAGTTGGGAAGAGATTTCACCGACACAATAAATACAGCTTGCTGAACAAACCACACAACACTTTTATTCTAGAACTGGCAAATATTCAACTATACAAATTGCAATAAAGAGATAAAAATGATATGAATTAAACTTTAAAGGACCAGTAAACGTAACATTGAAATTGGTTTATTTTAAATAGAGAGTTGTGCCATTTATAGATATTTGTAGAAGAGTTAAAAAAAACAAAACCAGAGATACAGGTATCTGAGATAAAACCGTGAGACATTCTGGCCAACTCCTTCCTGTCCAGAAATCCCATTATAGGACAGTGCAGGCTGCCTCTCCTCAAACTGTGACTATTATCAATCATGTGCCTGTTTTGGGTTTGGATGGGGATAGATCAGAAGTGGTCATTTTCCTACCCAGAGATTTCCCAACTTTCTGGATAATATTTGTGGGATGTCTTCTCTTATCTGAATGAGAAGAAAGCTGCAAGATAAACAGGGTCCCAGCATACAGAATGTGACTGGGAGTCCCTACCCTTTGTTCCCTGTAAGACATCTGCTTATGTTTATATGAAATCTTTTGGTGCACCAAAATTTCATATTCTACATACAGAACTGCAGGTTTTCCCTCTAGTGGCCATTCCTACATCAGACACCGCTGGCAGCATCTTCTGCTAAACATCTGCCGTGAGAAGATCAGTTACAGCACAAGCCACCTAAATAGTATATTGCATTCTGTGAAAGTCTATAGTCTGTAGGCTTTGCTTACCCTGCTAAGGTCGCAATGCATTTGGAGATGCTGGTAGAACAAAGCAAAATCTATTTTTTCCTCCACAACTAAACGACTCATTCCACTATCAGTTCTGCCTATTACTATAGGTTACTCATAACCTTAGTACTGTAGGTACTAAGGTTATGAGGTGTATAAAACTGATCTTGTCCGGCTTCCTTGCCTCTGTCTCCACAATTAAGCCCCAAAAGGTGGCAAAATGCGTCAGCATTGAGGAACCTAATGTAGTGTCTGTGCACTTGCTGTAATAAAGTTAGTTTGAAGAGACACTTGGAAGCAGGGGAAATGAAGCCTGGAGTTCCACTGCCAGTAATGGTTGCTGTGAGCAGCCTGAGGCCTTTTGAAGCAATGACCATGTAATTTGACCAGCTCTGCTTGTTGCATTCTTGGTTCATACCTTGCATGGCCCTATTCAGGTCTATAAAATAGGTTCTTTCAAAAGCACATCATGACATGCCAAAGTGCAATGCAATGGCTACCAGTGTGATTGTGCCCTAAAACTGGCCATACACTGTTAGAATTAAGCTGTTTCTTTTGTATTCTGACAGTGGCCGGCAGCCGCTGTTAGAATACCCGAAAAGAGCCAGCAGCTCATTGGCTGTCAGCTCTGTTCATATGAAGATTTTCCGACCAGCTTCTTTGATCCTTTGATCACGTGATGCCAGCCGAAAGGGTGCTGACAAGAAGGAACCAGTCGAAATATGCACATTGTATGGCCACCTTTAGCCCTCATTCACACGAGTAACGGCCAGCCCGTGCACGGCCGTATCGGGCCGTTCCCGGGAAGGACAGGTGCTGCGTGTGATTTGTACGTAGCAGCCTGTTCTTCTCTATTGGAGTACGCGGCCGTACGCCGACCTACGCTCACCTGACCTGCACGTCCGTACGGGTGCAGATGTCTGTCCTCGTACGCTAACAGGATGGATCCTGTCTGCGTCCGAGCAGGGACACACGCACACAGACGGATGTGCAGGTCGTGTGAGCATAGGGCGGCGTACGGACGCGTACTCCCGTAGAGAAGAACAGGCTGCTACGTAGAAATCACATGCAGCACCTGTCCTTCCTTGAGCATCCCAATACGTCCGAGCACGCAGCACGGATCTGTATGGGCCGGCCATTACCCGTATGAATGAGGGCTTACCCTCAATTAACAGGAATTGGCCAAAAGTCTAAAGGTGCCCATACACTGCTCGATTTTCGTACGAGAATTGCGGGAAATCCCACGATCGTACGAGAATCGAGCAGTGTGAACGAAAACGTGCGACCGTTTCTACTGTACGGTTGCACGTCTTTTGTCTAAGGAGCACGCTAGAAAACCAGCCGAAAATCGTACGATTTTCGGCTGGTTTGAACGGTGCTCGGGAGACAAATGCCGAACGGGCCGGTGTGCGCACGCACACACTGCCCGTTCAGCATTGCGGTCATCGGAAACCCCGCCCGTCAAAGGGCGGGCTTGCGATGATCGAGAGTACGATCTGCCTGTCCAAGATGGGCAGATCGTACGTTTTTTAAATTACTTTACAACCATCGCAAGACTAAGGTCTTGCGATGGTTGTAAAGTGTATGGCCACCTTAACAATGAGTCCTAATGGAGCTGGGATGAGATTTTTCAGCTGAACGGTGGCAGCAGCCAATCAACACTGTATTAAGAAAGGAGCAAGCACAACCTCCAAGCTGCACTATTAACCAAGAAGTACGACATGCATATGTAAAAGACCAAATATGGATGCTTCCATAAACATATTTAATTAAAAACTATACATAAAGACAAGATATTGCAAATCAGCATTTACATTACAGTGTACGTAACCCCTTAATCTGTTTTTAGTATGTTGGATATCATGTCTCACTGTACACAGTTTTTTTTTAAAGCTTAAAGTCTTTCTTTAAAAACAAAAATAAAAAAAATGCACAAATTCATAAAGAAAAATGTGCATTTTATTTACTTTTTTTTTGCTTTGAGCCAGTAAAAGGTTGCTGCAATTGTGACCAAGGGTGCAATAGAGGAAGTATGAATGGACAACAAGTGAGGTGACCTACCCGCACTTGTATTCCATCGAAAGCGGCAAGTCCCTCTGATGTAGTGGCAGCCAGAACCTGTAGTTTCTCCGTTCACAGATCCTGTCAAAAGATCTGTGAATGGATGATGTGGCTGTGTGGGTGGAGCCATGAACGGCCATGCCAGAGTAACAAAAAAGCAATAGCCAGCGGTTAGAAGAACACCGTAATTTAGGTAAGTGTGGGCTGGGGGTGGCGATGTGACCATGTTTCGTGTTATATCTTGAATATGGGTGTAACATTAAACACAGTCTACAAGGTAAACTTAAGCTGGCCATACAGTTACACTGAACAAAAAAGAGCATCTTCCTCAATTAGCGCTACAAGTGCCTTGATTGAGGAATCCCCGCTGTTTCTTTTGTATTCTGACAGCGGCCACCAGATATATCTGAACAGAGCCGGCAGCTCATTGGCTGCCAGCTTTGTTTGTTTGAAGATTTTCTGACCAGCTTCTTCAATCAGCTGATCGAGGGATCCGGTCGAAGGGGTGCCGAGATTGTCACCCACTGTGTGGATTTGCACAGTGTATGACCATCTTTTTAGAAAATGGTGTTTTGTGAATCTGTTGCAAAGTTTCATACCTGGACATCCTGCCAGTAACAGCACTTCCTGTTGCAGGCTGACAACACTAAGCCCTCACTTCAAAATCAGGAGCAGTGTTGTCAGCCTGGCGTGCAAGCCCCTTCAGTTAGCTGCCAAGCTGATAGACTTGATAGACAGCCCAATGGAGAGCTAAAAGAGCACACACAACAGGCTGACAACTCTGCTGCTAACTGGGAGGCAACAAGAAATTCCTCAAACATTATTTACTTAAAAGAGAACTGAGGGGTAGTAGTTTTTCCCCTTTAGGGTCACGGGAGGACATATACTAACCTCCTCCTGTGACCCAAAGCTCAATACATAGCTGGCTATTGCCCGCAATATACTGAGAGCGCCGCAGCCGGGACGGATCCTGGCAATACTGTCGAGGTCCACCCAGCTGCATGAGTGACAACTGGCTCTGCCTATCTAGAGGCAGAGCCAGCTGTGCCCGCCCTCTCCTTGTCCGTTCTTCCACTCAGCACTGGAGGATCGGAGAGGGAAAGGTGTAATCCCTGCTGGGAGCGGTGACTGACAGTCACTGCAGGGAGACGATTGGGAAGTGAGTGGATCGGCTGCATGTTTCTGCTCACTTCCCGATCGATAGAGCCGACCTGTGACAGTTTCATTGTCACACGTCGGCTCGAACTATGAGGATGAGTGGAAATCACTCACCTCATAGCTCTCCTTTAACAATAATGTACTGTATACAGTGGGACATGATGCCGGTATTGATTCTTGGGTGTCCATACATCTAAAAAAGGGTACATGTGAAAAAAAAACCTCCACATTTTTTTTTATACAATGTAAAATAAAATCTCTGAGCAAGTAAATGTATATTTGTAAAATGTGTCATAGTTTTTTAGGTGAAGCAGTTTGTATTTTAGGATTACTGGCCCTTTATTATACACCTCTTTTTATTATACATACATCTCTTTAGTTCAGATTTGTGATGTCCTTACACATATGAATTTAAGAATAACATAAACCAAAACTGATCGCTGGATGTCCAGAGGACAGGACGCACTGTGAAGCTCCACTGGCGTGATTTGCTCTAATGAGCTCTAATGCGACCTGGAAACTGTAGTCAAACTCCGCCCCTTGAATCTGTGGAAGTTTGACTACAGATTCTGGTGCACTTCAGTTAACACATTTCAATGTTAAAAGCTCTGCAAGTCTGTTTGGAGCTGGGGTGTCCATTCATCACTAGCTATCAGTTTTGGGTGAAGCTATCCTTTAATGCTCATGAGTTGCGCTGGGCATCTCTAGTGTCCACCCACAGAGATGGCAGTGATTGGATTAAGTCGATGTAAAGATCCATATGCACATCAGTCACTAGCAGTCTGAGTAGAGCCTCGTGTAGGGGGTTCAAAGAGGAGTGGTGGTGTCTTCTGCCTTGAAACTCTGCCTTCTTGGATGAGGCTGAGAGCGAGAGTGAAGGCTGGCTCTGCACAGGATCTTGTGTGAGGTCCATGCCAGGTCTTCACATTTAATCCATTCCGAAGCCTTGGACCTGGGGTAGAACAACTGAAGAGAAAATAGATGTATTAAGGACAAAGTCAGCTTTCCAAACACAACATTATGTCATCAGATGTCGGAAATGGTAAACCAACGTAAAGTGAATCCAAAGACAAAACGTTTTATTTAAACTAGAATGATGTGAGTAAAGACTTGCTTAAAGTAGTTCAGATACCGAGTACCATTCTCGGTACAAGCACAAGTACGGATACTTTTCCAGCTCCAAGACTACACTAGAGAAAAATTCAAAAGTTAGGAGGCAGCTGTCATTTGTAAGGAGCACACGGAGCTCTTGGGATTTGTACATCTCTGTTTTAATGCATTATTCTTTTTTTTATAAATATATATAAGTGATGCACCGATACCATTTTTCCAAGTACTGATACTTTGTATCGGCGAGTACAGAAAAACAAATATCGGTACTCGATATGGAAATAACGGTATCGGTGCACACTAGTTAGAAGTCACTCATTAGGGAGATTCACCCCCTCTATTTTCTCTGGTGACCATTATCACCAAGAGGGAAAGTGAGAGGAAAACCCAAATCTGGAGTTGCCACCAGAGCATGAAACCTTCTAATGGGGACACTAGTTCTGGTGACAACTGTCTGAGAAGTAATTTCCGAATTTCCGTCACATTGGAGAGATTTCCTCTCACGTATTGTGGCTACGGGTTAGGAAGTGAATGGAAATCTCCCCAATGGGACACATAGGACAACAACAACAAAAAACTGACAGGGATTATAACCCCACCCCCCCCCTAACCCTATCCAAAATAACAAAAATGTGGTGGCATTAGTTATACCTTCAGTTTTGCGCAGTTGTACCGACTCCTCTCCTGCACTGGAAAAACCTTGTCTGATTTCACTGCACACTGTGAGCTCCTCACAATGTGCATTAGAAGGTGCGGCAAGTCAGGTAGAGCCCGCCTCACCAGCATCATCTAGCTCTTTCCTCCCCAGCCTGACTGTCCTTGGCCCACCCCCTTCCCTTACCAGTTTCTGTTCTTTCAATCATGGAGACTTCAGCATCACATGTGGGCATTACCTAGCTTAAACTGCATGCAAATGCAGCCTGCAAAGAAATGCCCACCCCTCCAAACCAAAATCTATCCATCAAGACATATTGATATTTGCAAAATTCCCAAAAGCCAGCCCACTGCATCAGAGCTGAGGGCTCTTGAAAGAAGTACTGAGGCAGAGTGGAATGCTGTTTTTTTAGGAAGCTATGCAGGGGCATCCCGAGGCCAGGTGTCACCCGGAGCTGAGAGCGGGTGACACCCCGCCGTGACGTCATCGCGCATGCGCGGTCATCTAATTGATGCCTGCCAGCGGCTATCTTAGTGACGGCTGCCGGCAGAGAGAGGAGGGGACTTCACCTAGCGGGATAAGGTATGCCGCCGGGTCCCCTCCTCTCTCTTGACACTTTCGGGCTTTCGGTCCATGACCGAGTGCCTGAGTTGTTAATTGGGGTGACACCAAAATGACCGTCAGTCGTTTTGGTGTCACCCCTCCAATGGTGTCACCCAGGTGTCGGCTGCACACCCCGCACCACCTTGTGACGTCACTGAAGCTATGTACAGAACTCTGCTGGCAACTCCCACCAGCTATGATCTGCCTACATTGCTTAGAGATGCACATAGACCTAGTGACGACATTGCTGGGTCTAAAATAAGATAGGTAATAAAAAAGAGAAGGATTTTATTTAAAAATGATTAGCATGTTGATGGGAGGTGGAGGATGGAACCAGGGCAGGCAAAATATATGCAGATTAAACTTCCACTTTCAATAATTCAATGATGGAAGAGAAAACCTCCCGCTTATGATTGCAACTGAAAAGTGACTCACTGGGCTCAGCAAACTATCTTCAGTAAACCAAGTTAAGAAATAAAATGATTTATAATTTCCAGAGAATTCCTGCTCAGAAAGAGTTAATGGCTCAATTATTTCTTCCTCTGCTGCTTTCCAAGTTGGGCACCTACCATCAGAAATGTGCATATTATAACACACGGGTAATTGTGGGAAATGACAATGAACTGAAAAACTGTTCAAACTGTATCTAGAGTCCCATAATCATGTAACCAATACACAGAGAAAGCCTGAGGGAACCAGTATGAATTATTCCCATGTGTCTCTCTGTGGATCGGAAATATCTTGGTAATTAGAGTGTCCAGGAGCGCTTAAGTGGCACCGATATAATGTTAAAAGTGGAATTAAAGTCAAAAAGTGAAGATTTTCTGTTTCAGAAGGAATGTCTAGAAATGGTAATTGTACCTAAAAGGTGCCCTGAAATATCTACCGTACCTTTTGTCTTAAATTCCCCCTAAGAAATAGCAGTGCAGTTCATGTGGCTGGTCACTCCTGTATCCTGTATCTCATAGTTTTCTGTCCCTATATTGAGAAGCTGTTTCCTCAGGCGGCGTCTCCTTGGGTTGCATGCGGGGTGGCAGGCAGAGGGTCCCAGGTTGCTAAGAACCAGGCGGGGAAATGTGTAAGGGCCATACTTCCCTCCTAGCTCTTTGCAACCTGGGGCGCTGTTGCCGGCGTCCCGCCCAGCTCTTGCCAACCAGTGGTGTCACTGGTTGCCAGGAGCTGAGAGGGGTGCTCTGGCCGGCATCATGTCCAGCTCTTGCCAACCAGTGATGTCAGAGAGCTTGGCGGAATGTCGGCCAGTGCACCACCAGGACCCCATCAACACAAACCCATCAATGCCCACACAACCACCAGCAAAGCCCCCCCCCCCACCACCACAGATGGCCATTATGCTAGGGACCCCCCAATGTAAGGCACTGTTGCCTCTGGCTGCTAGTCTCAGGAGATTTGGAATGAGGTTTGGTGATGTCTACACTCTACAGTGCTGCTCACTGTTCTCCTAGCTTGAGCGGCAGATGTACCTGAGAACCTGCAGTGCAAAAATCTCACTGTTCCTGCATCATTCATTTTGTTGAGCTGTGTTTCCTCTAATTCTCCTGCTGTTTGATGATTACCCCACGAGTCGTTAGCTAACCTGTCACTCTCTGGGGTCCCCATAAGTGAAAAAAAAAAAACATAGCGCAAACATCGGGGCATTTTGACAAGTACAAGTACTTGTCAAAATGCCCTGTCTTTACAGGGGGTCGGGGGAGGGGAGGGGAGAGGGGGGGCGCAAAAATGCACCTTGCCTGTGTAGGCAAGAATGCGAGCACCAGCCCTGGCTGGAGTGTTCCCTTTAGAGGAAGGATGCAAGATATTATGTGACTGGTCCGAAAACAGTTGGAAAAAAAGGTATATATGGTTTTATGCGCTAAACAAAAGTGCGGGGAAAGGCGGGAGGGAGATGCCACATAAAAGCTGGAGATTAGCTTTAAATAAGTCACTTCACATGTATGTCTGAAAAACTTACAGATTCCCTTCAAAGCTCTTGGGTGTGCAGGTTGTCATACAGTAATATGCTAAATTGTACCAATGAAACACACAATACAAAATCCGATCAAATCTAGAAAAAATGTTCTGAAACTCACCTCTTCATGTGTCTTAAGCTGCCCATACACCTTACGAATATCGGCCGATCTCCGTATGCAATTGCATTTTTGTCCGATATTCGTAAGGTTGATGGGCAGTGTACAACCACAAATATTGTACAATCCATCGACTTTAGACTAACCAGCAGGTTAGAAGACTTTGGTCGATCGTACGATTTTCGCAAGGTTGGTGGCGTTTCCGTACATCAAAATTTGTACGATCTACACTGCACATGCGCAGACGAAAATACGTGCGGTCGATTAGTCCAGGTGCTTACTTCTAATTACCGCTGATCCAACCTTGCGATAATCGGAGCAGGATGGGGCCACCGTACGAAAATCGTACGACAGTTCGATCATCGGGCGAAAAGTGATGTCAGATGATCGCAAGGTGTATGGGCAGCTTAAGGATACAAACCTGTATATATATTTATATAGAGCACATTTAACCATTTTAGGAACATGAAGTGCAACGCTGTAACCCATAGCAACCAAATGATGTCTATTTTCAGTTTGCTGCAGTTGAATCAGTGACAGTAAGTGATAATTGGTTGCTGTGGGTTATTAGCATTGTGCACATATTTAAATCAGAGTTGATACTGAAATGATGTCTTACCTGCTTATCTCTTGGAAGCGGTCTTCTCCGTGGCTGGGGGTATGCTCTGCTGTCCCCATGCAGGTATTTTTTCAGGTACATTGGCAAGATGTCCTCACTGTTGGGTGCCTGGTCTCCTCCAGACTTCAGCTGCCTCCTTGTCTCTCTTTCCAAGCTCCTGGCTTCATCCACAGGCTCTGGAAAGGTCCACTGTTCCCCTTCTAAGCTTCGAACTTGTTCCACTGGATCAATGATCGGCCAAGTCTCTTCTAGCATCCTCTTTTCTTCTCCTGGTTCCATAACAAGTAAGTTGTTTCCTTTCAAACTTTTTTTTACAAGTGCTGGTCCTTTTACAGTCAACCTTTCATCTTCCAGACCCGTCTCTTCTTCTGCTGGCTCCATAACCATCAACTTGTTTTCTCCTAAACTTCTCTCCGCTATATCTTGGTCTCCAGCTAGCCAGCCCTGATCTTCAAAATGCCTATTTTTCCCCCCAGGTTTGTTAAAGCTCCATCCAGCTTCTTCTATGTTCTCTTCATTCTGAACGGTCTCCTTGCTATCATCAAGACTTCTCTCTTCCTCTAGATTTCTGTAAAGCTTTTCCAGCAGAGTGATCTTTTCTCCAGGGTCAGGGTACAGCTGATCAGTTCCTGCCCCCCTCCACAGTCCATATGTTACCTCTGCTTTCTCTCCTGCCCCCTGCTCGCCAGTTGGAACATCTCTGCGTATGTAAGGGGAGCGCCGAACGCCAATGAGAAGTCCAGATGCTCTTCCTACAGTGTGGTACCTGGGACTGGCAGAGTGCTTGTACCAAAGGGCTCCTGGTTGGGGAGCCACCAGAAGTAGGGAGCCTAGAAACCAGAAGCCGGCTGAGCTTATTAGCTTGCCCATTCTATACCTGTGCAGGAGCTCAAAAATATTGCAGCAGTCTCAGAAGTAAAGCATTCGAAGATGGACCTTCTGTCAGCTGCTAAAGAGTTTTTGGAGGATGCTAAGGGCTTCTTATAAGGTGCGTAGAAGACGTGGTGTCACAGAGGTCCAGAAGAATCAATGCAGAAGAAAGCAAGATTAGAGAAAAAGAGTCTCTTCTCTGCATACAGATAGAGTTCTATCTCTGAGCCCCCCTGCTCTTTCTTTTTATAAAGACACCCCGGAGGAGGGGGCAGGAGAGATGAGATCGTCACTGTTATCAGCTTAATTCTGAGACTCATACTCAAAGGGAGGGGGCCTGTATGTGTGTATTGGGTTTAATGTACACTCTGTACCTGCATGATACATGTTTTTTAGTATGATGTTGATATATTCCTGTAGTTGTTGGTTGTGATTTTGCATTTTTGCATGACTCTTACATTCACTCATGGAATAGAGAAGTGCTGGAAGAAGTGTATATCAGTGTAAAAATATTATGGTGTGCAGAGTCATTGCTGCCAGAACATCATCGCTGGACTCTGATGAGTACAAAAGGTTTCTCTCAAACAGCTGTCTGCAACATTTAGCAAAATGCAAAGTAACTGTTGGAGTGTACTAAGCTAATATATACCTATATTTTCATCTTGTCTGGCATCAGCAAGGCGTGCTCCCTATTCATTGGCCCCTTTTGCAGCACTTACTGCAATGACTTTTGCACGATATTCTAATTATTCGAGTTTCACCTGTATATATATTTCATATCTTAGTTCAAATCCATCTTTAAAGAACTACTAAAAATGTAATACATTTTTGTTACATCTGAGTTCAGGATGCATATCTAAGATACATTTAATCACAACTTATGTTTTCCCTAACAGGACATATTGTCCTCAATCTCTTTTTCTATTTTAAACCCCTAATTTTAAACCCTATTTTAAATTGCAGCTACCCCGAAGGTAAGACCTAGCGCTATCTTCAGGGATGTCTGTAATATAAGAACTACCCCGAACTAGGTCTTATATTACAGAAATCCCCGAAGATAGCACTGGGTCTTATTTTCGGGGGATGTCTTACTTTCGGGGAAACACGGTATTAAAAAAATTAGAACAAATTAAAATAAAAAACATTTTCGGTTGCGGTCTGACAATTTTTTTATTTCGGTTTCGTTTCGGTTTTGAAATTTCCATTTCGGTGCACCTCTAATTTTATTGTTTCCTTGCATAGAAATATCATAATCTTATAAAGATGGTTGATGCCAAAGGATTACAAATATTTGGAATTAAGAAACTGCAATCAAAATTGGAAACCTTTGACCAAAAAGTCGTTTTTTCCTACATTCCGATAAGATATAAATGAAAGTCCCGTCTGCTGTCTCTTCTACCCATCTTATGGAGCCTCAATTTAAGTGTTTTTAATTCAAGTTTGATTTGATATTTTGTGCAACTGAATTGAATAAAAATTGGCCTTTATGTTTTGTCTTACATACATTCATGTGGGAGGTAAATACCAAAGCAACCATTCTTTGGAGAATATACATGAGAGTGAGGAGAGACAGCCAGGAGAGACAGCCAGGAGAGAGAGCGAGGAGAGAATGAGGAAATATACCCAGGAGAGAGAGGCGAGACAGCCAGGAGAGAGAGCGAGGAGAGTCAGCCAGGAGAGAGAGCGAGGAGAGACAGACAGGAGAGAGTAAGGAGAGACAGCCGGGGAGAGAGTGAGGAGAGACAGACAGGAGAGAGTGAGGAAAGACAGCCAGGGGAGGGAGAGGAGAGACAGCCAGGAGAGAGAGAGGAGAGAAAGACAGGAGAGAGTGAGGAGAGACAGCCAGGGGAGGGAGAGGAGAGATAGCCAGGAGAGAGGAGAGACAGCCGGGGAGAGAGAGTGAGGAGAGACAGCCGGGGGAGAGAGAGAGGAGAGACAGCCAGGAGAGAGAGCGGAGAGACAGCCAGGAGAGAGAAGAGACAGTCAGGAGAGCGTGAGGAGAGACAGCCAAGAGAGAGACAGCCAGGGGAGAGAGAGGAGAGACAGCCAGGAGAGAGAGCGAGGAGACAGCCAGGGGAGAGAAAGAGAAGAGACAGCCAGGAGGAGGAGCAAGGAGAGACAGCCTGGAGTGAAAGGAGGGATATCCAGGCGATAAAGAGTGGAGAGACAGCCGGGGAGAGATAGAGGAGAGACAGCCAGGAGAGAGCGAGGAGGAGAGACAGCCATGAGAGATCGAGGAGAGACAGCCAGGAGAGAGAGGAGAGACAGCCACGAGAGAGGTGAGAGACAGCCAGGAGAGACAGCAAGGAGGAGAGAGGATAGACAGTCAGGAGAGACTGAGGAGAGACAGCCAGGAGAGCGAGAGAGGAGAGACAGCCAGGAGAGCGAGAGAGGAGAGACAGCCAGGAGAGAGGTGAGAGACAGCCAGGAGAGAGCAAGGAGAGACAGCAAGGAGAGAGAGGAGAGACAGTCAGGAGAGACTGAGGAGAGACAGCCAGGAGAGAGGAGAGACAGCCAGGAGAAAGCGTGGAGAGACAGCCAGGGGAGAGAAAGAGAAGAGACAGCAGGGAGGATGAGCAAGGAGAGACAGCCTAGAGAGAAAGTGAGGAGAGGCAGCTAGGAGAGATAGCCAGGAGACAGAGAGAGAGTGGGGAGACAGCCAGAAGAGTGAAAGCAAGGAAAGAAAGATATAGCGAGGAGAGATAGCAAGGAGAGAGAGTGAGGAGAGACAGCAAGGAATGACATATTGTGTCCCTGATTCAGGGCCATACACCGCTGAACATGGTAAATGGGCCAAAGCGCACAGTGTCTGGAAAAAGTAACAAATTGCTGATTTCCATGTTGTTTTGGCAGTAGGGGCATTAAGGGCAATATAAAAAACAACACTCAGACTGGTTCCTCCTTCACCCACCACAATCCTGGCTCTGAGTATATAAATTTAGCATTACACTTGCAGCAGATTGTAGTGTATGAGAGAAAGACTGGAAATGTATGAACCGTCAGAGCCCAGTCACAGCAAAGGTCTGCACAGTACTATGCACGAAGCACGCCTGCATATGACCAGGAACACCAGGTGCCCGTGGTTTTCCCTGTCCACCTGACATTGTGACGTCTTGTGTATGGGTTTCAGCTGGCCTGAAACAGACACAGCACATACAGGACTCAAAACTCGGACAGTCTGGGTGAGTCATGGACAGGTGGCAGCCTTACCCTTAGTGAAGCAGCAGAAAGCCTACACTGGCCAGTACATCTTCCAGCCTGAAAGCTTGGAATCATGTAAGTGCATTGGATACTTTTTTATTCTCACAATAGACAACGATATTAGCACAGTCTGTTGCACTTTTCTTTTTAGAGAATTTGTAGCACTTTCTGCAATGCGCTTCAGGACTATGGACCTGTGCATTGTCAAATCAGTTATGCACATCAGAGTTCCCTATCCCCGAGCCTCATCTGTGAGCAGAGATCTCTATAGGTGCCCACATATCCAGGGAGCTTCACGCAAGGCAGATTAATACAGGACACAAAGCCTTCTGATTGTTCCGCCGGCTCCGAAAGGAAACAACAGCCAATAATTAGCCTGATTCTCTGACATTGTAATTCCCTCTATTGTATAGTAGTTGGTGAACTCGTTAAGCATCTGAACACATGTATAAAACCTCATTATCTAGCAAATAAATAGGCCGGGGATGCGCTTTTGGTAATAAAAGAAATTATCTGTGCACATTAAACTTTAGAAGAAAGATAAAAGATGCCAAGGATTGGCAATAAAGCTCCCCTAATTACTCATCTTAATGGGAAGTAAATTGTGTGAAATGTCACCCATTATAACGCAGGCTCATTTAGTATCCGAATCACAAACAATCAGCTTGAATAATACAGCAAAGGGGGAAAAAAACTATGAAATCACTAGCTGCTTTGTCAGAGATGTATAACAACTCAGGTATGTGTCCTGATGGATATAGAACGGAAGAGGTTCCATTTATGTCCCCATAATAAATTTAGCTTTGAGTCATTTGTGGACCAAGAGGACAAAACGATTTGTTCTGATGATGGTGTGTGTGTGTGTGTGTGTGTATGCATGTGTGTGTGTGTGTGTATGCATGTGTGTGTGTGTGCATAAGTTGGTAAATGATTACATATAACAGTTCCTCAACTGACTGAAACAATCAGGCTTCAATACGTATGCCTGCTCCGGATGTTAAAGTAGTATTAAACTGTATATTAAATCCAGAATAAACAAATATGCATTTCACAGCAAAGTATTTCTTTGCCTTATTGCCCAAACTCTTACAGTCACCAATGTTTCAGAACAGCTCCAACTCTCTCTGATCAGCTTCCCTGAACTTCCTGTCTAGTACAAGATAACAAGGGACAGAGCAGTCTCCAGCAGCCGTCCACCTACTAGCTTGGAGAAGGGAGGAGGAAGAGGAGTAGGAAGCAGGGGAATGGTTTGCCTTGCTATACCTGTGTGTTTGTGGAGACACACACAGCTTACTAGCAGACACAAGGGGTGGCTCCATAGGACCCTGCAAGGGAAATGAGCCTCCCTAAGAGCCCATTCACACTAGGGCAATTGCGGATCACTAACGGTTACCGCGCTGATCTCAAAAGTGAGGTTTTGGGAGTTTTGAATTGCATTTCAGCGTTTTCATTTTCATTGCACTCATCAGCACGGTTCCATTGAAAGCTGTTCGGATCGCGTGGACACGTGTGGTCGCATGAACGGCATATGTATGGGATCGTTCATGTCGGCGGATCCACGTGGCCGAACTGCCCCAGTGTGAACGGGGTCTATATCAGTACCGGTGCTCAGAGCACCCGCTGATGCTGCAGAAAATTAAAACTTATAAACATCAAGGAGCAGCATCCATTGTAAGTGAATTCATGAGCATTTCAAATTGCTTGAAGACCTGGTAATTTAATATCACTTTATAGTGTATTTAAGCCACAGCCACACACACCTCTGTTTTCTTCACAGGGTTCTCCAGAACTAAGCGCGCTCTGCAGCCTCAGCCCCACATCCCCCTTGTCTTCAGACACACAGCCTCCTGGGAATTGCAGTCCCCACTCTCCCTCACAGCAAAGCGTATCGCCATTTCTGAACTGCAATTCCCACAAGTCTTTGCATCACAGGCCAGTTAACCATTTACAAACAATATATTAATTACTCACGTAGCGATTTATGAATATAGGGGTTACATACAGCCAACTACTTTTCATAGATATCTGTACATCAGACCAAAAAGAGGGACAACTGGGGAGGAAAGAAGAACAGAGAGATTTGGTTTCAAATTAAGGACAGTCCTTCCAAATAAGCACACCAGCCTCCTCCACATACCCTGTTTCCCCGAAAATAAGACCTACCCCGAAAGTAAGACCTAGCACTATTTTTCAAGATTCCTGTAATATAAGACCTACCCCGAAAATAAGACCTAGTTTGGTGGTAGCATGTGAGGGGTAACTTGAAGAGCAGGTGAGATGGTATTAGTCTGCAGGGACATACTGTATTAAAGGGATGACAGGGGGCTCCCTCCAGAGTGGTAGAGGGAGCAGAGACACATTAGCAGATGCTTCCTCTATAGCGCTAGTTACTGTGACAGGCGGAGTGATACCAGATGCACTCCGCCTGTGAAAGTGAAAGAAAGGGATCAGCATTACCGATACTGACCAGTAGGAAAAGAAAGAGCAACAGTATTGTTCTCATTCTTACCATACCAAAAAAAAAAAAGACATCCCCTGAAAATAAGACCTAGTGTGTTTTTTTGGGGGTAAAAAAAATATAAGACAGTGTCTTATTTTCGGGGAAACACGGTACAATGTAGAACCGCCAAGGGACTGCCCATAGTCCAGAGCCCGGAATGTCAGGCAAAGAGCTAGAGCCTGCTGGAATGGGGATTAAGGTATGTAGTACAGCCTCCTTATTTTACCCATACAGTAAATGAGCATTTAACCCTTGCAGTGTGTATGTGTGTAGGGAGCTACTGTAAAGGTATTTGTTTTCAATCCCGGAGTTCAGCTTTAAGTCATTGGGTCAGGGTAACAGCCAGGCAAAGAGCATCGTGTACCTCGTTTTGCAGCACGCAACAGTACAAATAGTTGTTTTTATGGTATTTCATTGCACAGAGGAGCCTGACACCTGTCCACCTCAGCTAGAAAAACAACACTGAAGAGACCTTTGCAGGTGATATTTTTGTTCTTTTTACTGACACAATGCTTGAGTACGTGGGCTATTGTTTATGCACTTTGTAGTACACAATCTGGATGACTAAGATAATGTGGGGATAGTTTCTAAGAAAAATGTATATTTTTGGAGTGGGGGAGTACTTTTTTTTTTCTTTCTTTATAGCATTTGTAATAGAAACCCTGTAAATGATGATTTCACTGGGGGAGAAGAAAGTGTTTGTATTGCCTGGAGCCAAATGCCAACCTTTCAAAGTTCACCTTCTGTGCAAAAACATCTTTAGACCCAATAAATAAGTCACGGATTATACTTATTTACTTTCCTTGTATAAGGCCACCTACTCCTTTACTTGTCTCTATCAACACACTATTAGGAGGAGTAGAGAAAACATTTAAGGGCAAATGTCTTTGGACACTTGACCATCAGACCTATTGCATGTGGACACCCTTCCGCAGTTCAGGTGTTTCCAGTGAAGCGTATTGTTGATGATACGGCATAGTAAGATATTTTGGACAATGGTGCTCTTTGTGATAACAGTTTGGTGAAGGCCCTTTTCTGTCCCAGCATGACTGTGCTCCTGTGTACATATCCAGCACCATAAAGACATGGTTTGATGAGTTTGGTGTGGAGGGACTGGAGTGTCCTGCACAGAGCCCTGATGTCAACCCAACTGAACGCCTTTTTGATGAACTGGAACTTTGATTGTGAGCCGGGTCTTCCCATCCAAAATCAGTATCTGTCCTCACAAATAATCTTTTGGCCAAATTGGTACAAAATAAAGTCCCAAAAACACACTCTGACATGTTGTGGAAAGTCTTCCCAGAAGAGTGGAGCTTGTTATAGCTGCAAAGCAGGGCCGACTTCATATTAATGACCTGTGAGACACTTCTGAGAGTGTTTAGGATTCATTGACAGTTTGACTTGCAGTTGACCGCCTTCTGACCTGCAATTTACCTGCTTCAGGGCTAGTTCACACCAGCACCAGTGCGTTCTGGCCCGATTAATGTCTGCGTTCCGGTCCGGTGGGGTCAGAAAAAATAGCATTTTTTCTGACCCCACCGGACCGGAACACAGGTATTGATGTGCCACGCGTTCCAGTGCGGGCCATTGCACTGGGGCCAGAGGGCGTGGCTGTAGTGCTATTGACTACTGCCCCAAAATAAAGTGAGCCGGGATGCGATCCAGTGTGTACGGCCAGAATCGGGCCAGAACGCACTGGGGCTGGTGTGAAGTAGCCCTTAAATGTGTATCAGAAATACTACACAGACTCATTGGGAAAAGCATTTGGTAAGGGCCTGCGCCAACAGGCTTTTACTAGTCAATGTGGATGGAAAACCCAGCAGGTTAGAAGGAGGTCAAATGCACCTGTGATTGAATTCCTAATGATCTCAGAAGCAACTACAAGTTCATGCACATGGCCGCCTGTAGTGATACAAAGTAAAACCTAGCATATATCCTCGATTAGGCAGGCAGTCTGCATTCGGGGTTGTGCATCCATATGCATGCAGGTGTTCACATAAGTTGGCCGTATACCCACATACAGCCTTTGACTTCTATGGAGGCTGTACGCAGCACCTGTGGCTCTTTGGCAGGGGATATACACCAGAATTAATGTTGTACCACCACAGGCACCCATGTAGAGATGAAACTCGAATAATTAGAATATCGTGTAAAGTTCATTTATTTCACTAATGCAACTTAAAAGGTGAAACTAATATATGAGATAGACTCATTACATGCAAAGCAACATAATTCAAGCCGTGATTTGTCATCATTGTGATGATTATGGCTTACAGCTCATGAAAACCCCAAATCCACAACCTCAAAAAAGTAGATTATTACATGCAATCAATAAAACAAGGAGTGTACATAGAACAATATCGGACCTCTGAAAAGTACAAGCATGCATATGTACTCAGTACTTGGTTTGGGCCCCTTTTGCAGCACTTACTGCAATTACTTTTGCCCGATATTCTAATTATTCGAGTTTCACCTGTACATGAGCCCTCAGGGCTTGATCACACCATACTCAGACCAGATCTGGATCAGATCTGCAGCAATGCGTTTGTTTTTTTTAGCTTAAAGTGGGCTTTCATGTTTAGTCCAGTGTGTTTGCATGTGTTCTTGATGCGTTTTTTTTCCCTGCACCAAAACAGATTGGAATGGTGTGAACAGAGCCCAGAAATACCATAGGAATACCAGGTGCAGACAAAAATGTTCTGGTCCGGATCTGGTCCGCACATGGTGTGAACAAGTCCTCAAACTGATGTCAAACTGATGCAATGGCCATCAACATAGCCCATCAAAATACTAGAAGCCTTGACTTGTATGAAGATAATCTGGGGAAGCAGGAATTACACATTAAAAGAAACAAATGGCACTCTTTTAGCGGCACTTTGATTTTCGTAAACTCTGCTTTTTAGAAGGCAACATTTTTGCAGACACCTATTTTTCAAAAAGCTCCAGCGTTTCAGAACCCAAAGATCATAGGAATCCTAATAACATCAATAATGGTGGATGATGTGCATAGCAACTAATCAGGTCTTAGTATTTTATCTTTCATCTTCTCAACAAGATTGCAAGTAGGGCGGCTGAAACTAGCTCGGTTATAGGTCAGCCGCAGCAGGATGTATACAATGGATAGAGAAGCATCAAACCACACAGATGTAGAACTATGTTACGAGCTGGAACGAGAATACCACTTCACTGGCACTAATATAACTGATGCCCACTATTCTAAAGAAACACTCTCTAGTTGCCCACAGCAACCATTTAACCTTCAAGTACCGTGTTTCCCCCAAAAACCACACTAGGTCTTATTTTCAGGGGATGTCTTATTTTTTTTTTTTTAATGTGCAGCAAAATGTACAACAATCTAGTTATCTGGTATCACTCCGCCTGTCACAGTAAGCGGCGCTTTAGAGGAAGTATTGCCTAATGCGGCTCTGCTCCCTCCGCCGTCGCAGCCTTGCTTTCTACAGCGCAGGCTTCCTTTGCCACCAGGGACAGTGGTACCAGCGGTGCAGCAGTGGGGACATCAGATAGTGGACAGCGTGGTAAAGTATGGTACCATTTACCGGTACACAATACAGTACCATTACATTAAGCAGTGCCTTCAGGGGGACAGCAGTTGGTGAAGCATGGTAGTGGAGTGCTCCCTGTCACTGCGCTGGCCGGAGGGAGTCCCCTGTAATCCCCTTAATACAGTGTGTCCCTGCAGGCTGATACCATCTCTCCTGCAAGTTCCCCCTCATATGCTACCACCAAACTAGGTCTTATTTTCGGGGTAGGTCTTATATTACAGGAATCTTGAAAAATAGTGCCAGGTCTTACTTTCGGGGTAGCTCTTATTTTCGGGAAACAGGGTATCATTTTTTTAATGTAGGTTAAAGCATAGAAACAACAATTTGGTTGCTTTGGACATCATCACGCGATGGGGTAGCTATACTGGCTGCCCTTGGCAACAAAAACACTTTTCAACAATTCCATAATTGCCTAGTTTCTGAGTATTTGTCCTGGTACATGTTCACATTTAATATTGTCATTTTATTGTTCCAGTTTTAAATTCAATATTCATTGAAAAAGAAGCAG
>NW_017306776.1:949251-973655 GCF_000935625.1 Nanorana parkeri | reverse complement strand
AGTATCGGATGATCCCACACTCCCGGCGCAGAGATGATGGGGCACGCCGGCCGCCGGATATTGAGGAGCCGAGAATGAAAAAGCCTGCGGGCACTTCATGGTGGAGCCCTGGGCCTCGGCTGTGAGGATCTAGCAAGCAGCTGCCTGAGTACACGGCCGCGCTGTCTCTGACATACACTGGGGTATTTTTCTGCAGCCTCTCCCACCAGATAACAGTTGAAGACCAGCCCGAAAAAAAAAAAATCTTGCACCAGGACCCTTTGTTCCCTAGGTCCGCCACTGAAAAGAAGTAAAAGATAATATGTTTAAAATTATGTTTCGGTTTAATAGATATCGAATGTACGGCACTGCATCTGCTTCCAAGACATTATTCTGCATTCTAAGCAGGCTATTATCGGCAGTAGTGTGGTTACTGATGTAGTATGGTGACAGTGACGTACGCTCATCCCAGGGTTTCCAGCTATACTACTGATGATGTCTGCAAGGGTTAAGGAACATGAAATGACATAATTTAGTGTTCTATTATTGTCAGAGGTGAAATTACCTTGTACACCCAGAAAAATGCACTCTCTCAGCTTGACTCCTGCTATCTGCGGTATTCAGGCACATCACCCACTTGAAGGCATTAGACACAGCCATCGTTCCGCTGTTAATAAGATTATTATGTAATTGACCCATCTTTCTATGGAGCTATAGACATTTTTCTTTTGACAGAAAAGAAAGAATGGTGATATCGAGTGAGCTTCAGTAATATAAAACCGAGTCTGGTTTCACTCACTGAGTCTGGCGTTTTTAAAGTGACACTAAACTCAGGAGGTAAATCTTAAAAATACATTCAAGACCCTTAACTATTAACAGAAATGTATCTTATTTGTGTATCACTCGGCTGTAGATCCTCAAATCATCTCTGAGTTGGTGCTGACTCTGTCCTTCCTTCTGGACGGTGACTACTTTTGTTCCCCATAGTCCGTGTGTGTGTTGTAAAGTAGTCACCGCTCCAAGCACGCTCCAGTGACGGACTACAATCTCACGTTCAGTTTACTCATTTGTATTGAGATTGTAGAAGGGCTGATTATTTTCATAATCGATTAGTTAGCCAATGATTAACTTCGATTAATCGGATATAAGAAAAATTAATACCTTCATTTATTTAAAATAAAATACACAAATGCAGCGTTACAGACATAAAGTTTACTTCAGAATAAAATGATATGCACATTTTTAAAATTAAACTGCACTGGAGCGCAGGGCATTGCAGTACCGCGCATTCCAGTGCGGGTGATCACACTGCGTGCGGGGATGCATTTGGTATCCATTGGAATGAATGGCACCGCAACGCACCTCCTGCAGTAAGGTTTGTCAGGCCAAAACTGAAAATGACTTTTCCAACCTTTTATATTTATATTCTTTTAATAATTGTATGTATTGTATTAAACATTTGAATTAGTTTAATGGATTTAAAATAATGTGCATTGTAAAACTCTAAGAAAACTCTAAGAAAGTTCTCCATCAGGTCCCCCTCTGTTGACTGTCAGCAGGCGGGTGCAATAGCCAGCCTGCTATTGGCTATTGCATTTTAAAATATCCAATAACAGGCTGGGTATGGCTAACAGCCTCTAGATGCACGGGAGGAACAGAGCAGCAGCAGCAGAGGCACGGGGTCAGGGCATAGGAGGAACTGAGTGGCAGCGGAGGCACGGGGGCAGAGAAGGACCTGGGCAGCAGTGGAGGTACGGGGGGGGGGAGCGGGGAATGCAGTCACAGTGGTTTCTTTTTGCGCCCTAGGCAAGAACGGAAAATTGTGCCCCCTCCCCCAAAACAGACATGTGACGTCATGCGCCATCCAGACTTGAAGCTGACAGCTTTTTCCTCCATAATACTAGACTCGGCTCTGCCTCACATGCCTCCCCTGACCACACGTCCCTGCTACTCACCTGTCAGTATGTTCGTGACTCCCCACTCACCCTTACCCCTTCTGGTAACATTTTCCTCTTTGAGTATGCCTCCTTATTTGCATACTGTCCATAACGACCACGGCACACCTCAGGTCAAGTTGGTTCATCATCTCTATGTTCAGGTACGTGTCCGTGGGGCTCTGACTACAAAAAACACTTGTCCTAGGAGACATGCAGTATAAGGATGTTTATGTATTATTTATTTAAGAGGCATGTAAACAGTTTTCAGCATTTCTTCTTTCCATGCAGAACATAAAAACAGTCATTATTTCCTATCACAATAAAATCTTCAAACCGCTCATTAGTTGTATGATGGGAGAATCATCTGCTATTGACGTTCCCCTTCTGCAACACAGACACAAACCCTCAGCAATGTAGAAGGTACACAGAGTGCATCTCTGCACTAATCCAGCTCCAACTTAAAATGAGGTTTCTAATTCCCCAAGTATATAAATATAGTGGAACCTTTATGATCCGCTCCATCAGATGTTTAAAACACACTCCACCTTTCTCAAAGTTTACAGCATCAGCACAGTAAACAGTTTTAATAATGATAAGCAAATACTGACTCTGTCAAAAGTCAGCATCCCCATCCCCCAAAAAACTTACCTGTGTCTTCGCCGTGCACTTCCGTCCGAACATCTGAAGAGTCTCCGGCGGTCGCAAAGCATCTTGGGGCGGGCACATGCGCATTTCAGGCCCCATTCACACTCAGCGTATCGCAAATCGCGCGTTTGTCGCACATTGTTGCATTGAGCAAAGTTGAATCGCACCTAAAAGGGTCCTGTTGTAGCGACGCACGACCCGCGACAGCGGCGAACAGAGCCCCATTGCCATGCATTGGAGAGCGATATCGCGCGAATTACCGCGTGATAAATCGCTCACTGTGAATGGGGCCTCAGATGTTTGGCTGGGAGACGAGGAGAGACACAAGGTAAGTCTATGGAGCAGCGTGCACCCGCACAGACACCGTGGGACATCAGAGGAGGGAAGGACAGAGGAGTCAGCGCTGGATTGGAGACCCACACCAGCGTTGGAGGGACAGTTGAAAAGGACAGTAAGGAAGAAGATGATCGGCTAAAGAGACATCATTTAAGGTAAGGCCTTACACACATTGGGTGGGGGAAAAGAATAGCCTTTAATAATGTCACTTTAATCTGGATAGCATCAAAAGGAAAATATGGTCCTGAATGCATTCCAATGTATTTTATCACAGTACATAATAAATCTCTAAAATTCTTAATTTCGTTCTTAAAAATAAACCTAAAAAAAACAGAAAAATATGTCACTGCGTTTTATTCTTATTCGATCACTTCATCAAATGAAAGGGCAGATATTTGATAACTGGCAGACTAACGTGGTAAAATGATACATGGCCCCCATCTGTGTAGACACTAATGATCGCGCACAGCGCAGAATAGTAAATGTAATTGTAATTCTCGCTACATAATTCACATGCGCAGCCCTCAGAATTAATACATTTGTTCTAGGACTTTCTGATAAATGACGCACCCGGCAAATGATTGCTTGTCGCGTTGTTCTGCAAGACAGGCTTTTGACTGCTAAACGGTTTCACGTGCCGCCGAACATACAAGCTTTTTCTTAGGGGCCATTAGCTAAATGAGACAATGAAAGTTACAAGGCAGAAAATAAGTGACGCTATTACCGTGCAGGATGGATACGGCCGACTCTGTGACTCATCCATAAAGATTTCACTCCAAATTTCCTTATAGGTTCCACCTTGCCTCTTCCGAGTGTATGACAATAGTGAAAGTGCTCTGGGTCTTATATAAGATAAAGCCGAACTCCATGCAGATGCCATTCACAGGTCGGCTCTATAGATCGGGAAGTGAGCAGAAACATGCACCGATGTGCTCACTTATCGATCGTCTCCCTGCAGTGAGCGGCGACTGTCAGTCACGGCTCCACGCAGGGATTCCCCCCTCTCCTCTCCTCCAGCGCTGACTGGAGGAACGGATGGGGAGGGGGCGGGCACAGCTGGCTCTACCTGTAGATAGGCAGAGCCAGCTGTCACTCATGCAGCTGGGTGGATATCGACAGTACTGTCGGGATCCGTCCCTGCTGCGGCGCTCACAGTATATCGCAGGCATTAGCCTGCGATATACTGAGCTTTGGGTCACGGGAGGACGCTAGTTTATGTCTTCTCTTGACCCTAAAGAGAACTATGGGGAAAAACACTTACCCCATAGTTCTCTTTTATTGCAGCTCTGTATTTCATCATAACAAATGTACATTTTTAAGTGTGAGCACTGTAAGTCCCTGGATGTTACCATCGTTTTAGCCCATACAGCAGAGCTCGGAGTGTGAGATAGAGAAGCAACTCAAGGAGCCAATCACTCGTGTTGCAATGCTCATGTGCTAACAAGGAACCTGCTGACAGGAGAAGAGAGTAAAGTGACAGAGTGTTTAGTCACAGGCTGGGGAGAAACAAGATTGTAACCTAACTGCAGTAATGGAAAATGAGGTCTCCTCTCCTGGCACGGCTTTGCTGTGTGATAGAGAGGTGTATGAAAAAGTTGAAGGGGCAGTCCAGATATCCAGCACTCTTCAGGGGGTATGATCTTGCAGGTAAAAAAAGGTAGCGTGAGGTTTGCGGTCATTTGTTGATGCACAGCTCTCTTAGGGTCCCGCCACAGCATTTCAATCAGGTTGAGGTCTGGACTTTGACTGGGCCATTGCAACACTTTGATTCTTTTTTAGCTCCCTAGACAAAACAAGCAAGTGGGGCTACCCCCGGTACTGCAAGGGTTAAGATTTCATTTGCCTGGAGTTCTTCTTTAAATCCAACAACAAAGTGATTTTGGGAAGCACAGGAGGTAGATTATGGAAAACGGGCTCACAAGTTGTGTTTTTACTTTAAGATGCTCCAGGTATTGAAGGAGTTTGAAGTGTCTCCTTATGGCCACCTGCGACTCAGGCTACAGCCAGCTAAACAACTCGAGCTGCCACTTCAGTCCACCTGCACCCTCTTCTTCCTCAGCACTACATTAAGCTAATCTGACCTAACCTACGTCACAGCGCAGTACGGACATACAACACTTATCTGGCTCTTTCTGTGCCGCAATCAGATACTCCCGGAGAATTACTTGCACTTCACACAATAAGTTATATTAATAGTATTGTCTATAACAATGTATTTACATAAAGGCTTTTTGGGACGCATATAAGTCACATTGTGCGTCAGAGGCAGGCATGTGCAACGCACCAGGCAGAGTGACGATGCGTTCTGTGTTCATGCCGAGTTCTGTGCGCAGTGCGCAGCGATCACATAACATAAATGCCTGAATAATTTGTCTTGTGAAACGCCATTTCAAATTGCTTTAGGGTTAAATCTTCTGTCAAGATCGTTTTATGCAATTTGTGTTGCGATTTCCGCTTGCTTTCTGTCCTAGTTACACCAAGACATGAACGTGAGCTGAACTTCCTGTCATCTCTCTATATAGAGTCCACTACAGGTTGGTGGTGGTGTCACTGTTTCCACAGTAGATTCTCTATAACAATATGTATATAATAGAGGTGCACCGAAATGAAAATTTCAACACCGAAAAGAAACCGAAATTGAAAAAAAATGTCAGGACGAAACCGAAAATGTTTTTTTTTATCTTTTTAAAAGTATTTTATTTTTATATATGTATTTTTATTTATTCATTTTTTATTAAATATTTTTCTTTTTGACTTTACTTTTAGGGGCTTCGGGGAAATATTGGGGTCTAAACAGACCCCTGATATTTGCCTTTTAATATAGAAAAAGAGATTGAGTCCTCAGAGACACAAAGTCCTCAATCTCTTTTAGTGCCGCCGCTGTTATAAATGAACAGGAATCCTCTATACGGAGTGTTCCTGTTCATTCATAACATGAGGACAGAGTATGTTTACTATATCCACAATCATGAATGAACAGGAGGTGATGTAGATCACTTCCCATTCATTCATAATTAAGGATATAGTAACCATACTATGTCCTCAATTATTTACAAACACTCAGTGATCACTGATCACTGAGTGTTTGCACTCGTCTGCTTCCTGACTCACTGTCACAGCAGGCTGAGCGAGAGGAGCTCAGCCTGCTGTGACAGCACTGGCTGTCTCCGCCCACATTGCTCTGCCGATCTGTGATAGGAGGCTGAGCAGTGTGGGAGGAGAGACGCTGGCCGCTCACAGCGCTCTCCTCCTGCAATGCTCGGCCGCCGCAGGTTTCTCACCTGTCCGTTGCGACACAGAGCAGCGCCCAGCGGGAAGGAGAGAATAGAACAGATGCACCGCTGTATCGGCCAGAAAATTGCACTTTCGGCCTGATGCCAGAAGTGCCATTTTCGGCCGATATGTTTTGGCGGCGGATATATCGGTGCATCCCTAGTATATAAAATATATTACTGTTCATATTGTTTGCAAACTCCCAACAGACATTCACATGTGGGTAAATGAAAACATAGGAAACCTTTAATACGTTTTTAAAGAGCAAACTAACTGTGATAAACATATATTGGCAAAAGTATTGGATACACTACTCCCAAGCCCTGAATCGGGTCACCCTCATGAAAGATTGGGTGTCAAATGCCAACAGGGGCTCGTCCTATGCCCCACAGACTACACAAATCCAACGGAAAAGACTGGCTGAAAATTCAAATGCTGGTAACTTTATTTATCTGGACAACATAAACAGAGAGTGCCTGTCTGAGACCTGTTCTCCCACTTCTGGAGAAGGACCCAGGCGTGCAGCTGGCCTTTTCCTCTGGATTTGTTTGATAATATAATGTAGGCACCCTTAGGTAGTCTCTCCTGTCTTAACCATGCTGTAAATACCCTGCTGAAGTCCACAGAAAAAACTATGCACATACTGATTTGCATTGGGGTAGGCACGCCACACCTTCCAAGTGACAGTGTTAGGACCTGGCCCTAATTACTGCATTGTGTGACAAAGGGAGTTCCCTATACCTGATAGTTTGGAATTTTCATGGGGTTACACTGGTTGGTAAGAAAGGAAGTAGGAGTGTTAAAGAAGAACTCCATGACATTTTTTTTAAATTAACCTTCGCAGTCGGGCTACCTCCGCACTACAAGGGTTATGCGCTCGCTTGTGTCTGGCATGTTTGCTAAACAATATGGGATGAATTTATCCAAACAGGAGCAGGCAGAATTCTGTTGACCTTCTCCACCCTCTATGCAGCCATGGTGTGTCTACTTGCACTCATGTGATAGATGTATGGCATTTCTCAGGGTGGGTTTCCTGATGGTGACAACAGTGCATCATGTCTGCATCATGTGTTATGAAACACCCACTTGTTGTCTCTGTGGGAAAGGGTGACAACACAGTAGCATTGGGAGACAGGTGCCACTCATGTTCCTCCACAGCAAACTCGTCAAATCATGTCTTTATGGGGCTGGTGCCATAGAGAAGGATAGAGAAGGATGGGGGTTGCGTACTAATCGCACGTAGCACCTGCCCTTCCCGGGAGCTGAGCGATTCGGCCGTGCACGCAGCACGGAGCTGTACTTGCCGACCGTTTCTAGTGTGAACAGACTCCTGGACAGACTCCTTGGGCTCACCGGAGAATGCTGCAGGGAACATAACTTACATTAATACGTCGTACTGTTCCCTGCAGAGTTCAATACTGGCCACCACCAGAAGAAGAGGAATAGAAGTGGCCACGTTAATCACCCCAATGCCCTATCTGCTTCATCTGGTTTCCTTTTGATTAAAAAAAACAGAAGATGCCGGCATGCGATAACATCAGCCGAAAACAAAATATTCGTTTAGGACAGAGTTAGGCTTTAATGGGAAGAAGCGTCAGTAATTGCAGATGATTACCTTTTTGATACAAACATTATTTCAATGTGTCCAGCACGGTGATGGTCTTTCCGCTTTTAGTGAGTAAGCTCCATTTTCCCCCATACTCCGGACGGGGGCTATTAGTTCCTGGCTGTCAGTGTTTGTGTGGCGTAGCTGCTCTCCTGATACAACCATTAGTTCTGCACAACCTCAGCTCATTTCATGCTAATTGCACTCTGTATGGGCGATGTGCTAATTTTGACATGAAATCCCATTTTATATCACAACTAATGCCGAGAGGGGAGGAAGGGTGATTTTATGGAGTAATTACCTAGAGCATCCTTCGTCACTCTGGATGAATCTGTCCTCTCCAGTGTTCTCCCCTACGCCTCCGCTCCATATACTGTATCATTACAGGACACGACGAATCATTCCATGTTATGCTGGTGTTTTCTGACTCTGTATAGTCTGTGACCTGTGATTCAGAAGAAACCAAAAAGCCATCCTCAGATGCATCGGTGTGCCTTTTGGACCTTCTTTTAAACGCATGGGGGTGCCATTTGGACCTGCCTCAAACAAATTGGGGTACCAGTTGGACCTTTCTCAAACCCATCAGTGTGCCCTTTTGGTTTCCTTAATTGTAGAGAAGGGTACCAGTGTATCATTACAATAAACATGATCCAAGAAGTTAGAAAATCTTTGTGAGCAACAACGATTGTTTGCGAGGGTTTGCGGTGCTCATTGTCGCCCTTTAAAAAGACCCTGAAAAATCTAACCTGAAGTTCCTTGCAAGAGAAGAACCATTATACTCCCCCCTCCAGCGGCCTGTGTACCTTATCTTCCCTTGTTACCCATTTCAGCAATACAGCCTCCATCGGCCTTTTTGTCAATGAACATTTTCGGGAGTTTCAGATGCCCGTGTCCCCATAATACATGCTGGGCGGCATCCAAGACAGGTGTGAAGGTGGGCTTTAATTTTAACATGGAAACAATAATATGAAGAGCAATACATTCAGCATTGATATTTGATAGGGATGGACCAAAATTTCAGCCGCTGAAACATTTATGGCCGAAAATGGTACTTTGAGCAAAATGCCGAAAGTACCATTTCTTAGCTGAAAATGCGGAGCATCTCCAGTTTCTCTCCTCTCCACTGGGCGCTGCTCTGTGTCCCCTCTGACACAGTGCAGCGTCCAGCCAAGAGGAGAGAAACTGTCAGGAGGCCGAGTGGGGAGTTTGCAAGTATTTTTCTATCAGAGCCTATAGTAAAGTTCAAGGTAGTGAAGTGACAGCAGAAAGTAATTGGAGGCACCCAGAGGTGCATAACTGTACCCGTACATATCTTCAGAGTGCCCAGGAGCCCCAAAGCCCCAGGGACCCAAACCTGAAAAAGTCTGCCTGCATCTTCAAAGGCAAGTCAGGCATGTACACATGGCCTCATTTCCTACTTGACCCCTCAGTATGATAGGTAAGGTAACAGTAAGGTCAAGAAATAGAGGACCAGATCCCTGTTACTTGTGATGAAAGCATCTAAACTACAATATTTGCTATATTGCAGCTCATCCTTTAGATGTGGTGATTGCTTTACTTTTCTTTTTCAGGTAATTTTCCCTTTATTTTCACCTGGTATGCCTCTGAATTACACACTTCCTGCCCCAAGGAAATAGTACATCTATGGAGGAAGCCATGATTGTCACACTGTCTGTGAACCCGTGCCGGATTTTCCCTTCTGTCCCTGGTGCTGGGCTGTCAGCCTATGGTGTACCACAGGGCTGCAGCCAATCTGCACTCCTCCTCCCCTATTTATCATTACCACCCTTGTTGCTCTTTGTTCGAGCAACAAGTCCTATCCCTTCTGCCGGACCCCCTGTGATCTTGTGTACCTTTCTGGATCCCTGTGATCCCTGTTCTTCCCCAGTGAACCCTGTGATTTCTCTTCTGGCTATTCCCCCTTTGCTCGTTCCTTGTGTCCCTGTTTGTTGCAGTTTCCTGTTTGCTCCTGTGTGTCTGCCTCCTTCCTTGATTGTTGCTTGCACCCCCTCCTCTGTGTCTTCCAGTGCTAAGCAAGTCCTCTGTGCATTCCAAGTGCTTGTTTCCGGTGCATCCGTGGCTGTGCTACGCACGTCTGCCATTGCGTGGCTTCCAGTTCATTCCCTTGTGTGTCTGATTTTGTCCCGCACCTTCCCTAGTGCATATCACCTGTGTTCAGCAGTCCCTGTGTTATACATGTTCCCTTGTTATGCTCTCCGTATCAGAGCTCCTGTATCACGCACCATCCCTTGTGTGCATCTTCTCCGGTTAGCACGCTTCCTCAGTGCGTTTCCTAGCATTGGCTTAGTCTAACCTCCCTTGTGCTCCCAGTGAAATCCTGTTTGTCCTGCTAGTGGATATTAATCACCTCCTCAGTGAGTTCTTGCACCTGCGCTTACCTGAGAGTCGGTCTTCCTCCTGTGTGGCAGCTTGTCCTGCAGCTTCACTCCTCTAAGAACTACAGATAGCCGTGTTGTGCTGTCTTGCTGGTGGTCTCTTGTGTCCCTTTCATCTGTTGTTTATACTCTGTGCCTCTTTGAACCCTGTACTGCAGCCTATCAAAGGGCTTCTCCCATGCCTGCCCGTGTCGAGTGTCCCGGTACTGCAATTAGTCCTCTAGTCTGTGTAGGTGCGCTACAGGGCCGCAACCTGGAAGGTGTCCAGCAGCCAATCATCCTCACCATTAGAGGTTCTGTGGAAGACCTGGCCCTTCTTAGATTCTGCGCCTCTAGTGCGTCCCCAATAATGCACAGACTCTTGGTCCCTAAGTCCCCTGTGACCTACATCCCAGACATCACTCCAGCCTGTGACCTAACCCGCCCTGCTAGATCCAGAGCTCATGTGCCCCAGTGCCCCGGTCCCCAGATCGTGACACACGCAGGCTACAATTCCAATATTCTCAAATAAAACTGTACAGCGCTAAAAAACCTATCAACTACAAAATAAGCGACTCAATATCAATATATAGTGATAATAAATATTAATAGTGAGAATACTACAAAATATAAGATTGATGGAAAACACTTAATAATCAATTAAAAGACAATCCATGATCCACACAGTGAAAACTCTTAACAAAAGTGAAAAATATATAAAGATATATAGTTGTGAAGATGTGCAAATTAGCAAGTCCACAGATACATTCACCAAAAAGTGAGAAACAACATATAGCCAAATGTCCAAGTGATGAATTCCACTTCGTGATCACCTTGTGTCACACAAACACCCCCTAATGGGTATGCACTCACCGCACATGCATGGCTGAAAAAACTAAGCCAGTTTCCGCTTTAGTATTATAATGATCTCAGCGTCCTCCTTCCATAACTCTTTCGGACTCCCCTCGTTAGTATAGATTCATCCCAGATAGCCCCGTTACCATGAAGGATAAATAAAATACTTCATTGTGCAGTAAGCCCAAGAAAACTTTATTACAAATCCATAAAACTAGAGCTGTTACTGATTAAAATTTTCGTGTTCAATTAATCTAAAAAAAATTTAATCGATGAATCGATTTATTTTGATCAATTATAACGTACATACAGATCCAACTACATTGTCCTATACACATACAGCACAGCAATGAAGTAATAAAATGAACTAGGATCACACTAATCCAGCACGTTATTAATCTCACGTGCCCCACTCAATATGGCCGCCGCTTGAGTGGGGCAACTCAGAATAATAACGTGCTGGATTAGTGTGATCCTAGTTCATTTTATTACTTCATTGCTGTGCTGCATGTGTATAGGCCAATACCTTGGCTGGCGCTCGTGCAGAAAGTTTCTTGGGCAAACTCACCGGCCCAAGTGGCTCCGTCGCCTAACGAAGGGAAGGGGGGAGGAGTCCGGTGACGTCGATGTCCGTGACGGCTAACGAAGGGAAGGGGGGAGGAGTCAGGTGACGTCAATGTCCGTGACGTCACCGGACTCCTCCCCCCTTCCCTTCGTTAGCCGGCGGAGGTACTTGGGGAAGGGGGGAGGAGTCCGGTGACGTCGATGTCCGTGACGTCCCCGGATCTCCAACGGGAGGGCGGCGGAGAGGTGAGTATTTTCATTAGCGATCAAACATTTTTTAATCGATCGAAAAAATTTTAATAGATCAAAAAGTTTAACGATTAATCGAGAAATTAATTGTTAATTTGCACAGCCCTACATAAAACACTTACATATGAAGTTAAAAACGGCCGGCCGGTCAGTGCGATCGTATATCAAAGCTCCTGTTTTCCGTGTAGCGTCAAACAGACCCGCCCTGACGCGTTTCGTCATCAAGACGTCTTCAGAGGTTGACAGGCAAATTCAGATATGTCTGCCTTTGCTCATCTCTATTACATGTTCTTACACTTGATTGCATTGTTCCGACTGATAATTCAGGGCAAGCGGTCCCTGTCACTGCAGAGTGACATTTCAGAATCTGACACTTCCGGTGTTCTATGCTTGATTACTGATACGCTATAATCAATTCAGTCTGTACGCAAATAATGCCCTAATTCTCCCTGACTCATTATACATATTTGGCTTTTTTCAGTAATAGCCTCATTTTCTTGTTACTCGTAGCTTACAGATGACAGCATTGTCAGGATTCGGTATGACTGAGAAGTGGAATAATTATCTCAGGAACAGATGTGTCAGGAGGCAGCGATGTCTCATATCACAGACAGCAAGATCACATTAAGGTTCAATTCTTTGCAAGACTCTCTGATGGTTAATTTAATAAAAGAAAAAAGAGTTTGGCATAGCAGATGAGCTATGGCAGCGAGCTAGGGGGCTTAATTAACCCTTTCACTGCCAGAGACTTTCTTTGCCTTTTTTATTTTTTTTTACATATGTTAAAATGCACATTTTAGGCTTGAAAGATTAATTAAAACCCCAGAAATGTATATATTCTCTGAAAGGAGTGACCCTGAAAAATAAAATGGTGGTAGTTGCAGGATGCTGAGCTGTGTCTGTGACAGCCAGCACCCCCACATGCCATAGCGACCCAGGCGGCCCTGGCCGGGCCCCCTGTGCCCGGGCCCCATAGCGGCTGCCAGGGTCGCTATGGCGATTGTTACGCCACTGGCTAGTTGCAATAATATTGTGTGACGTAAATATTTGCAGCTGTTTATCAAACCCAAATTTTCAGTAAAAAAGAATTGCATAAAAATTACATGTCTGGAGCAATTTTTTAATCTTTCACACGTTAAAATCGGCATATTTTTTTTTTCTGCTAGACAATTACTTAAAATTCCAAATGTTATGTTTTCTGAATTCAACTGCCCTGTAGAATAAAATGGCGCCAGTTGCAATTCTTTTATATTGCACATTATTTGTGCTATTCATCAAATCTATATATTTTTAGGAAAGAAATACACTAAAATAATTTTTAGTGCCCACAAACATAATACAATCCCCATTTTGTAAAATGACAACATGTCAAATCTTAAAGCTGTGCGTGCCCGTGAAATGGTGAAAAACTGAACCCCAACTGCCACCTAGTGGTAAAAGATAGGAGTGAGATGAGCCAAATGCAGTCACTTGGAGTTTAGACATTACTACTGTACTGTTTGTTTGCTGAGTGGGGTGAAGACATACCCCTTAATTTTATATATTGGAAACCACCTATGTTTCATTGTTAAAAAAGAGCCGAGAATCTAAATGCACAATAAATGAAAACAGTAAATTCCCACATGGTTCTGATTTGTAATAAACACATACAGATATCATGTCATGCCCACCTTTAGGTAATCCTTAAAAACCCATCTCTTCAGGGAAGACTATCTCATCTCACCATAATTGCCTTTTACTTTCTCCAATAACTCAGTCCAAACAATTATTACCTTTTGTATCACTTGCCCCTCCTATTAGATTGTAAGCTCTCACAAGCAGGGCCCTCCCACCTCTTTTGTTCTAAAACTGTACTGTAAATTGTATTGTAACTGTACAGTCTCCACTCCCTTGTAAAGCACTGAGCAAATTGTTGGCGCTATATAAATCCTGTATGATAATAATAATAATAATAAGAAGAAGAATGTAATGTTGGGAATTGTCAGTACAGGGTCAAAAGTAAACTAAGCCCGCCCTGTATAAAAAGATGCTGTATATATATACCCTTCTAGAAACTCGTATCTTCAAGCTCCAGCAATTTTCTGATTGGCCGTTGCAGATGTTCCTCACTTCCAGGTATGTCGAATACCTGCTGCCCATGCCAACGTATCCAGTAGAGATGTAACAGCTGGAGGAAGGAAACACATGTTTAGTTTGAGCCCTGTAGTGACAAACTCAACAAAGTGTTACATAAAAACACTGTGGAAGGTAAATGTAACACTACAATTTACACTTACCTCACCTGAGAGTTTTGAAAACTTGGCTCTCAATACTGCACACCAATCATCTCCTAGTGGACTGTTTGGACTAAAGAAGTTTAGCTCATAGAAGTCTATAGAGCCAACTACATTAATCCAATATACTGCTGTATCTAAAAAAATGTGTCAGCTGGGAGAGAAGAAAGTTGCCATTCCTGTGTCCTAAATGTGTGTATGCAGGGGCAGGCTTTTATTTTTGTTATTATATATATATATTTTAATGCATTTTATTACTTCCCCGATCTGCTGCTGACCTGTCCACATTGAACAGTTCTAAAACCAGAAATGCTCAGATCTCACGCTTCAGGGTTCATCCAGCCTAAAGGAGATTGGTGAGAATGGATTCCCCTACTGTGGTCTCAGGCTCGCATAGGAAGAGAGGAGAGGGGGACCCTTACTACCGTGTTTACCCAAAAATAAGACACTGTCTTATATTTTTTTGGGCTCAAAAAAACACACTAGGTCTTATTTTCGAGGTAGGTCTTATTTTTTTTTTTCCGGTACAACAATCCAAAGTTAATGCAAGTCCAAACTAAATAATTCAAAATGACAAAGTTAAGAATAGGGTGATCAGGGCAATCAGGGGTGCCGCACCTTTCCAAGAGCAATTTGGTAACCAGAATGAGCGTAGCGCGCTTTCCATATCGATTCATCACAGGCGGAGTACATTTGCTATCACTCCGCCTGTGACAAGAGGCGGCACTGTAGAGGAAGCATCGGCTTATGCGGCTCTGCTCCCACTGGTGCCGCCTCGCTTCCTCTAGCGCTGGCACCGCTGATTCTCTCCCACCTCTCCGGCGGCTCTTCAAGTTCCCCCTATGACACCACCGGCCCTGGCAATAGTCACAACTAGGTCTTATATTTTAGCAATTCCCAAAAATAGTACTAGGTCTTTTTTTTGGGGTAGGTCTTATTTTCGGGGAAAAAGGGTAGTATGGTGCCAACACTAGAATAGGCTATACATAATGCTGTAGGGTTTGGGCACACAGGCGTGCATGTGGGAAACTGGAGAGGTTAGGATATTGACTGAGAATTTCTGCCTGCATATGTTTAACTATAAGTTACTCATGACTGCAATTCCCCTTTAACAGCTTCTTGTTATAAACAAAATACCGCAATCAGGTCAGTTAGTGTTGTTCTGTTTCAAATGCCATTTTATTCAATGACATACCACCTTAGATTCCATTCTGTATGGACACTTGCTGATTCAGCAGAATCCACAGGCAGCTTAAAAAAAGAGTAAAGCCAATCCTTTTTTTTAGCTACACTTCTCTTTAGGGTCATAGGAGGGTCATGTACATTTACAAAGTCAGCTGGCTACTGCCCTCCGTTAGGAGCAGAGACGGAGAGCTGACTGATTAGTGATAACAGATAAGCTCTCGGTCTTGGAGCCGGTGTACATACTCACCCTGAACATCTCCTTTGACTCTTCCATAAGACAGACAATACATCCAACTTAGTTTTACTTCATAAAAGTGCAATACAAACCATGTTTTCAGTTGAAGTGTAAGAAGACAATGTCTTTCCTAAGCTCTGTGATGAAAGTGAAACTATACTGGGTAAGAATAAGGGAGCATGGCGTGGGAGGTGGGAGAGGTGAGGATTCACCATTAGGTGAGGTGAGGATCTTTGCACATTTTTCAGCACGTTGCTTTAAACCAAAAGTATTTGTTTGATTATACGTTTTGTAAAGTGAATTGGTGACAACTGTAAATATCCTAAACGTACAAGTGTAAAAAGCAAAAAGAATAATTTGTCCTCACTTAATATAACGGGCGGGATGTGATAGCATGGCCTTGCCCGGAGTGGTTCCGAAGCATCTATGCAAGTAGATACTTTCTTATCACTATTTCCATAAGCATGCCCCTCACATGCCAATACACGGGCTGAGTCACCAGGCATAACGCAAGTGGGTTTAGGGCATGTCCATCCTCGACAACCATGAAAAGGAGATGTGGCTCTGTGATGTCAGATCAGGTAAGCGAATATATGTTCTCCCTATTGCCACAGCTTAGCTTTAAAGTTAAACTTTAGTGGTAAGAAGGCAATTTAATGTTCAAGTCTGTTATTTTACAAGCATGTTTTATATCAATTCTTTTATTGTAGGTTTATCATTTTCTCTACAAATGAAAGGATTCCCTGAGCGCTATGGGTTAGCTTAAGAGATAGCAGAGCCATAGCTACCCGCCTTCAGGTTAGTTTTGTCTGATTCCAATGTGGGATGAGTCACCCCTCTGACGTATTCATTTGTCTGTAAATTTCAGCTTAAGCTATTGATCTCTCTGGTACTGATCAAAATATATAAAAGTTAATATATTTAAAAAACTGTACATTCCCCTTAAATTAATTTCCATTCTATGTGATACTACTTTATTAAAAGAGACTGCTATGTGAGATTTCATTTTCCAGAAACTGTCATAATACAACAGACAGTCATGTGAGCCTGCACTGTTAACACAGTCATGCTGTACTACCAGAAGGTTGCTCTCTCCTTGTGCAGGGTGACTGGTCTTGTCTCCAACCCCTCTGCAGTGGGTGGGGTCTGTTGGGCCCCTCCCACAGCTTTGCTCTCTGCACAGGCAATGTACAGCACAGTGATTATGTAATTGCTATTTTAGCAAAGTAAAATCTGGGTTTGCAAAGGTATGTGCTGCACACAAAGTGGATTTATGTCCTCTGTGGCTGTAAAGGAACATATTTAAATTACAGCTTTTGTGTCCGGAGTTGAACTTTAAAATGTTGGAGTGCTGGAATCTGGTGCTTGGCAGAAGTTCTGAATGTATGAAATGATTGCTGATGATCCCTATAGCCCGGTGGGGCCCCAACATGGTACCTGGGAAATTCGCCTTGAATGGAGTGAAATGATGAGACATCCAAGCCGTAGGGATCGGTCCAGATATAAGGTTTTGACACGTTTCTCTCCATTCAAGCTCATTGCTATCTGCGGCCATCTTGGGGAAACTTCTCCCCACTTCCCTACAGGGCAACTGATGGGAAATCTCACCAAAACTGACAGCAAAATACAATTTTAGTTGGGTCGGGAAGGGTTAGAACTTTCTTATTGTTGTTCATGCCTTCCCATCCTGGAGACAACCACTTCTCCTACTTCTTGTGTGGGTGTCACAGGAACAGGAAATGAAGGCAAACTTGCTCGATGGGAACACGGAAATAATACTTGACAGGAATGTTCACTCTTTCCCACTACAAAATTTTACACAATTAGGATTTAATACATTGTAAGTAAAAATAATACCTGTGTAAGTTTGGACATGGATTAATATCATGGGTGAGATTTTAAATCAGGCCTAGTAGTATCTTCGGCCTGCGCAGCCCCATGAGAGGCCTCATAGCACAGCCAGGAGAGATAACTAATGCTAAACATGAAAACACTGAACCCGCAAAACAGGTCACCTAATCCTTTCATAGGCTTCTTCTTCTCAAATATTTAGTCACATAAACCCAGCCATGACTGGTTCTCTTTAACCACAGAGACATTCCAAGTGTCCCCCATTCACCTGACTAGAGTCTGCGTCACTGTCCAGGGTGAGAAGAGCTGAGTACAGGGATCATCGAGTTCAGACCTCCAGCGCGCATAGAATGGTTCTTGACTATTGAGAGGGACCATCGAGTTCACACCTCCAGCGCGCACAGAATGGCTATTGGCTATTGTGAGGGATCAGCAAGTTCAGACCTCCAAAGAGCATAGGCCGGCGTTTCAAGCCGTGGGCGCCCTGGTATGTTTTCCCGCTGCACTCTATGGTGCGTTTCCGGCGTGGAGCGTCAGGCAGGTGACGTTTCCTTAGCCGGGTATCGTGTGGTCGCTGTTGGGATCGTCCGCTGGAAGGCGGATTGTAGCACTGCCTGACTCCACAGCGGGAGACGCGTCTTGTCATCGCCGGAGAGCCCGCCGGAGGTCCCAGAATCATCTGCGGCTCTCACAGCCGGCTCAGCGCTTACAGACCTCTCTGCGACCGAGGACCTCTTGCCTGACACAGCTCTCCCGGAATCCTCTGTGGTTGGACCCGCTACTTGTAGTGAGCTCTCCCAGAATCCTCTGCGGCCTCTCCTGCACCCAGTATTTGCCTCTCCCAGAATCCTCTGCGGCCTGTCCTGCTCCCTGTACTCAGAATCTTTCAGAATCCTCTGTGGTCAACCCTGTACTCTGTCAGCTCTCCCAGAATCCTCTGCGGCCAGGGGCCCGCCACAGCTCTCCCAGAATCCTCTGCGGCCAGGGGCCCGCCACAGCTCTCCCAGAATCCTCTGCGGCCAGGGGCCCGCCACAGCTCTCCCAGAATCCTTTGCGGCCGGAGACCGACCTCCTGCCACAGCTCTACCAGAATCCTCCTGCTCCTTGACGGGCGATCCTTGTCCTGGTGCTCAGCTCTCCCCGAATTCTTTAGGACCAAAGTGTTGTTACAAATACTTGTATCCGGCCTACCTGTGCAGAAGCCTTACCACTTCTCTTCCCCCAACATTCACTACACCTGCCCACAGCTAGCTTTCTAGGCCGTCTCCATCCTGCCCCCCACTTTGTCCCCCTCCTCACTTAAACTTCATTTAATCTCTATATACAATCCTCACATTTCATAGTCTTGTGCTCTACAGCCCACAGCATCACCTCTCGAGGTTTTTCGGGGTGCCATTATATCTCATCAGGGTCTCTCTTCTGAGACTGTTACCTTTCTCACTTTTCACCATTCTTCTTCACCTAAGTCGTCAATAGCTTCCCCGGAATTAATTTATTCTTGACAACCAGTGTTGGTAAATAATTTTTCTATTCACTAGATTCCTTGAATCCCTCCCATTCTTATTTCGTGACCCTAATTTCATATCGCTGTGTACACATATCATTAGCACACCCTTCCTAATTTCCAGTGTCCTTCCTGCCTGGTGTTTACATTTCACTTTCCCACTATCTCCCAACCACTGACTGTATTCAGGTTCTGCTGACATTTCGCTGCTCTCACTTCTTACATACTCCATATTAAGACCTAGTGTCAGTATTTCCTTCATTGTGACTAGTAGCACGGTATTTGTACCTCTTGGCACAGTCATGGCATCAAAGTCGGGGAGCACCTTGGATCCGGAGAGGAGTTGTGTGTTGTGCTGCCAGGATCTGGATATATACGCTGTGGGCAAATGTGACCATCCCATCTGCTTCCGCTGCTCCACAAAGATGAGGGTGCTGTGTGAACAGAAGTACTGCGCTGTCTGCAGAGAAGAATTGGATACGGTGCGTCCAAACTTTGTTGGCAAATGTGGCAATGACATTTTTTTTTTGTAAATTAGAGGTTTCACTTGGCAAAGTGTAAAAGAGAGCTTTGTTATTGTTTGGACTGAGGATTCATTCACATTATGTCCATTGAGCTACGTTGATCTGCATAGATCTGGGATAGGCTGTTGGGGACTTACAAGTCTCATGTGGCACTGCAAGACTGACAATAATAGGCATGACTCACAGAAGCTCGATAAGATTTTTAGTTTTATCTCAGCTGGAGTGCTAAGGTTGCGTACCGCTGGCATAGATCAACGCTAGAGCAATGACTTGTTCACACCATACATGTGCACTGTATGAAATTGCTGCATGTCTGCAATATTACACAACACACAATGCAGCATGTCTGCAATATTACACAACACACAATGCAGCATGTCTGCAATATTACACAACACACAATGCAGCATGTCTGCAATATTACACAACACACGATGCAGCATGTCTGCAATATTACACAATGCATCATGTCTGCAATATTACACAATGCAGCATGTCTGCAATATTACACAAGGCACGATGCAGCATGTCTGCAATGTTATACAACACACGCTGCAGCATGTCTGCAATGTTATACAACACACGCTGCAGCATGTCTGCAATGTTACACAACACACGATGCAGCATGTCTGCAATGTTACACAAGGCACAGCACCGCAGCCTGTCTCAGAGTTTAATAAAAATAGGCAGTCCTTAGTCTTTTTTTTTCCTGCAGCCCCAGCACTGAATGAACATGAGGCAGGCAGTCCAGAGACTTCCTGTTCATTCACAATCTGGAGATAGTAAATATTTACTATCAACCCAGTCGTGAATGGACAGGAAGCCTCTGTTCTAAGCTGCTTCCTGTTCATTCATAAAGTGAGCAGATAGTAATATCCCCACTGATAAATGAACAGGAAGTGACATATAGCACTTTCTGTTCATTCATAACTGGGGAGATGGTAATCACTATGTCCTCCGTTATTTACAAACACCGAGTGCTCAGTAACTGCTTAGTTTAGCGTCACTTTAGTTTACATATGTTTTGGCGACAGGTTAGGTGATATTCTACCTCCTGTTTAATATTCCTTCAGAATGCAGTCCTATGTTTGGGTGATGTCTGATTAAATCTTTAAGAATGTCAGAGTGACGTCATGACTTCTCCCCTGGAAAGACCGGATGATTCAGTGCTTTGTGTAGTGCTTGGCTGTCATTGAGAAAAGACAAGGTGTGGCATGAAAGGGATAGGACCAGTTTTATTTTCACTATGTATGAGGTGCTGTCACTTTTTTCTTTACTGGCTGCTGTTCTGCCGACCATGTCAAAACTGAAAGGTGTGCCCCCAATTCAAAACTGAGAGCACAGTGTACATGTGCAGGGCTTCTATTATTTATCAAGGAATAGCAATTGAATTGGTGCATCCTGCTGCTAAAAGTAACCTTGTTGCTGGTGATGGCATAAGTGGGGTGTTCCTGTTCCTTAGCCGACCTGCTGATGATTTCACGGACACAAAACAAGTATAGAGAGAAGTTGTGACCCTCTTCTGGCAGTCGTTGACAGCATGCTTGTCCCGGGCCTCTGACTCAAAATGACCAATGTCAGGCACAGCCAAGCATGTAGCATTTTTTTGCCCATCTAGTTGTCAGGTTTGTAGAGATTCAAAGGCCGTGTCATTGTATTCTGTCATCAGAAAAGTACAGTAGCTGCCTTTTCGTGCTTTGTGCTGAAAATACTACATGCCTGGCTGTGCGTGACAGTCCTTTTGAGTCGGAGACCCAGAACAAGCATGCTGTCAATTAGCCTCCATTCACATATAGCGTTTGCGTTTCCTGTGCAGAAGATCACTCGGCATGAAAATGCAAAAATCTGCCCGTTTTCTGCTCGTTTGCTAAAGCTGCGAACGTGCTGAATCCACCCCTGAAATCGCGCTTAGACTATTTTGCGGGACGTGCCGTTTTGTACCGCTTTGTACCGCGTGGTCCCCGTAATAGCCTGAACAATGCACAATAAAATGCAATTTTTTTAAATGTTTAGAGGGGTTCTGCACGTTTTCGTATGGCCGAATACGCGCGACAAGCACTCCTGTGTGAATTGAGCCTTAGGAATGCACCGATACCGAGTATTTGGCCGAGTACTCGTACTGGCCCAAATGCTCCGATACTTTCCCCCTATACCGGAACTTCCGGTCATAGGGAGATTTCCTCTGACCGGCAGTGCCGCGAGGGACTAATTGGCCGGGAAGCCAGCTCCATGCTGTTTGGCTGGCTCGATGCTGATTGGCTGGGAAGCCGGCTTCCCGGGCAATCAAGAACCTGGGCGGCAGGTAATGACACGCCGCTGGGCTTCCTGATTGCCCGGGAAGCCGGCTCCATGCCAGCGGAAGTACCGTTACTCAGTATCGGCAAGTACCAAAAGATAAATATTGGTAATCGTTCCCGAAAAACCGGTATCAATGCGTCCCTAGTGTCAATGATTGCCAGAAGAGTGTCAGCACTTATGTCAGCAGTTATCTCTATACTTGCTTTGTGTCAGTGACTCAGACAATGGTGAAGATAAATTATCAGCATGTCCGCTAAGGAACAGCATTCTCATAAGATAAAGTCAGCAATGGCACCCTCTGTTATTCTGTCATTCCCTTTAATAATTTTAGTACATGGGTAGCTTTTCCTGGAAGCATTCGAATTCCGACCATTGATTTTACTGGCTGCCTAAAATAGCTTTTTCAACTTTTTTGGTACAAATTGCAGTGAAGTCCTGTAGCTCGGCCATGATTCCAAAGAAAACTCTAGCGTCTTTTGAAGTTAACCTGGCCCTCCCTTCAGTCTTGCAGAGTTGTACCGGCTCCTCTCCTGGACTGAAATGGCTTCCTCTGATCTCACCGCACACTGCGAGCTTCTCACAATGTGCACTAGAAGCTGCAGCAAGTCGGGTAGAGCCGGCTGATTTCCTGGCTAGAGGTCGTCCAGTATCAACTAGCTTTTTCCTTTCCAGCCTGTCTGTCCCTGGCCCCCCCACTTTGATTTATTGGATTTCAGTTCTTTCAATCATGGAGGCTCGGCATCACATGTGAGTGTCATCTTGAGTACAGCCTGCCTAGGAACACCCACTCCTTCATACTGACACGGATGCTTTCAGGAAACTATGTACAGGCATGATGGATTTGACCACAGCTGCTGAGGTTGCCTACGGCTGCGTTAGAGCCTCTTCCAGGTGTTTTTTTTTTATTGCTGCCTGTGTACCAGATTGGGAGCATCACTGTCTATTTGTGTTGGCGATCACTGTTACTGGCACTGAAATTAAAGAAAAATCCAGAATTTTGTGTTGTTCCCAGGACACGAAGAGGGGAAATCATCCAGTTCCTACTCACTTCCTGTTGGTTCTACATGAAATGAAAGAAAATTTATCCAATAGGCACATGTGGCGAAAAAAGAAACAAACTAACAAGGGTTTCAGCATCCCTACAATAGAGAAAAGAGCTTTGGCTTTAGATATACTTAAATCTGCCGGTGTTCTGTCAAACTTTGTGACTGCGTAAGAATGTGTGACCGGTGACGTGGTCACACTTTTTCGCTGGTGGAATATGTGACCGGCAAAAGGTGAAGAGTTCGAACGCTTTCTCAGCTGTTCCAGGGCAGATCGGCATCGCAGATGGCATGTGCAGGAGAACTGATCAAGAACTGATCGGTCCTGAAATGTCACTTCTGTCTGACTGTGTGACTGCGATCTCACATTCCACCAAGTCGGATAGAAGTGACATTTCAGGACCGATCAGCTGTTCCAGGGCAGATTGGTTCTCCTGCACATACGATCTGCGATGCCGATCCGCTCTAGAACAGCTGAGAAAGTGTTTGGAATTCTTCACCTTTTGCCGGTAACATATTCCACTGCCGAAAAACTCGGTGTGATTTATATTAAAATGTGTGACCACGTGACCGGTCACACATACCAAACCAGTCCCAATCTTTGATAGAACACCTGCACTGCAGATCTCGGTTTATTGCTGTGACATCACTGGAAAGTGGTTGCTCAATATGGATTTCTTCACTTTGTCCTCTGCTTTTATTAGCGTTGGAAGAAGCTCATAAAAAGACATTGCACATAGATGAGTAGTATTGCTGTGTAAAGAAAAGGACGTGGTGAAAAATTTATATTCTGCCCATGAGAGCCAGATGGATACACCCTGCCAGGCCTGGTTCCTGTGCGTTAGGGGTATGTCCCATCGTGCTGCTGTACAATAAAATGAAAAGTCCCAAAAACATTCATAAACCTCAAACACGGCTTGAAATGTTTCCCTGATATGCAAGCAAATATCGGAGCAAGTTTCCAGCGCTGTTTATTGATGTCCAGTTGTGTATTGGATGACATGGCAGCTGTGGGGGGGCATATGTAATATTTACAGGTGAGAAATTGCATTAATTGGTAGTCTTGGCGTGACTGTGTGAGAGCGTATACTGGAAGTGATTGTTTCTCCATGGTGTTATTTAGCTGTAATCGCTGACAATTGTCGATATTTCTGGACTTTTGTTTTTTCAGGTGGTTTTTGTTAAAAAGGTGTCCCCCTTTTCCAGTATCAACACCACCCAGATGCAGTGTGAGAAGAGATATGATATATACTTCAGCGATGGCAAAATGTTTTCTCTGTACAGGTAAGGCAACGTTTTAGTTTTTGTGATGCACCATTTTTCCCTCCGTACCTCTCATCCCTCTTGTTTTGTTCTGCAGGAGATTGCTGCAACACGAATGTTGGCTTTGCCCTGACATGAGACCCTTCCACACCTTTGTTGACCTAGAACAACATATGAGAAAAAATCATGAACTCTTCGGCTGTAAGCTGTGTCTGAAGCACTTGAAGGTAAGGGCACGAAAATAGCATGGTAAGCCAAAGCTGTATTCGGGTTTCTTTTAGCTACTGGTAGTGGAGCACAGCTGTGACAGGGGTAGATGTGGTCTCTGTTATAGAGGGGTCTGTGTTCAGGCAGATGCATTGATTGGCTGCTGTTGACTGACTACAAACATCTGCACCGCCCTCACCCG
>NW_017306776.1:919651-949162 GCF_000935625.1 Nanorana parkeri | reverse complement strand
TGACGGACTGCCCCGCCCCCTCACCCGCTGCTGACGGACTGCCCCGACATGTTAGATTAATAAAAGGGCAGAAGAGGATCAGTAAAATGGCACAGGTTGGGTTCAGGTCTGCAGGAGCTAGCAGGCAACATGTGTGCTACCTACAGATGTCACTGGGGCTGCTTTTCTGGTCACATATTTTCTTAAAGCAGAACGCCGGGTAAAAATGTTATTAACCCTTGCAGTGGGGCTTCCCCCGTACCACAAGGGATAAATGTTTGTTTTTGGCTATGGTCGAAAATAAGTTATACTCCCCTGATCTTAGGAGCCGGCTTGCTCTTAGACCGGTCTTTGGAGTCTCTCTCCTCCTCCACCTCCTGCAGTGGTGTAAGGTCCCTGAGTCATCATGCTCTATACACTATGTAAAGGCACAAGGGACATACCGTCGCTGCAGCAGAGGAAGAGACGGAGAGGAGGGAGCACTGTCACAGCCGGCCAGCTTGGAGGGTTGGGTGAGTATAACTTATTATTGAAAAATGAGCACTTAACCCAGTTTAATGGTAGCTAAAATTCTTTTTCTTCTTTAAAAAAATAAATAAAGCACTTAAATTTCAACTTAAAAAATAAATACTTATCATGTTTACACTAGTAGAGGTGAAGTTTCTGCAGACTTAGGCCCCGTTCACATTGAACGATTTATCGCGCGGTAATTCCCGCGATATCGCGGCAATTTACCGCGCGATATCGCTCTCCAATGCTTCTCAATGGGGCAAAGGGTCCTGCTGTCGCGGGTCGTGTGTCGCTACAGCAGGACCCTTTTTGGAGCGGATTTAGCCGCGATTCAAGCTTGCTCAATGCAAGCATTTGCGCGGCTATCGCGCAAAATGCAAATCGCGCGACAAACGCGCGATTTGTGAACCGCTCGATGTGAACAGGGCCTTACAGCTAGTATGGAAACAAGCCCTTGTCAGTCACCCTGCTGGAGGTACCCCACAAGCCCCTGGGCATTATCATGTGGGGTGGCTAGCTGGGCAGGAGGAGCTGCTTGTCAATCAACCTGCTGAAGCCGCCCTGCAAGCCAGTGAAAAGTGTCATGTGGTGCGGCTTCAGAAAAGAAAAGAGCAAGCGTATGGCTTCCTCACCCGGTAAAACCAGAGCATGTGGCAATACAGAAGACAGCGGATTGGGTGCAATAGTGTTGGCACTCTAAATGAGGAAGTCCTTGGAAATGACAGTATCATCCAGGCATCCACTAGCAAAGAATATAGTAATGAAGGAAAGAATGAGCACACAGAGAGAGTCATTTTAGAGATGTTTATATGTTGAATGGATTTTAGCTGCATTATTATTGCAGAGAATCTACAATGGTGACCGCTCTGGCGTAAATAAGCCTTTGTTTTGCACTCTATAAAGTCCCGGGTTACTTCAACATTCTTTTTGTTTCAGAATTTTACCTATGAGAGGAAGTGGTACAGCCGTAAGGATCTGGCTCGCCATCGTATCCATGGTGACCCTGAGGACACGTCCCACCGTGGTCATCCTCTCTGCAAGTTCTGCGATGAACGGTATCTCGACAACGATGAGTTGCTCAAACATTTACGCAGGGACCATTACTTCTGTCACTTCTGTGACTCTGAGGGGGCCCAGGAATACTATAGGTTGGTCTTTCTTCTTTAAGTATGTAAATAGGCAACCAAAAAGCAAATTGTATTGTCTTTATGGTTCGTAATGCTGTAAGATAGAGGACAATATCACGCTGTCATGGAAAGTTCACTATATGGGTTCCCTGGAACTGAACCTGTTATGTGATCTAACACATTATGTATGTCCTTGTTATTCCTTTATATTGTTCTTAGATTATATGAGCTTTCTCCTAAGGAGGAACCGTTAGCTCTGCTAGTTAATCATGTTCTTGCTTTCTTGCTCTTAAGAGAGCAGAGACTCATCTTTCTAGTTGGTTTCTAGTAGGGATCCACCGATACCGACTATTTGGGCGAGTATTCGTACTCGCCCAAATGCTCCGATACTTATCCCTGATACTAGCACATCCGGTCAGAGGGACATTTCCTCTGACCGGCAGTGCCGTGAGGGAACATGGAGCCATGTAATCACTCGCCGCTCAGCTTCCTGATTGCCCGGGAAGCCGGCTTCTCAGCGAATCAGTCTTGAGCCGGCCAAACAGCATGGAGCCGGCTTCCCAGGCAATCAAGAAGCCGGGCGGTGGGTAATGACACGCCGCTGGGCTTCCTGATTGCCCACGAAGCCGGCTCCATGCTAGCGGAAGTACCGGTATCTGTACTTGGTATCGGCAAGTACCGAAAGATAAATATCTGTACTCGGTGCTGAAAAACCTGTCTGTGCATCCGTCGTTTCTATTTTTGGTGTTACAGAGAGGGAAAAGGGGTCACAGTAATACAAACATGGCAAAGGTGTAACTGTTGTCCTCTGTCCACAGCATAAAAAAAACTTTTGGCCGGACTTTAAATTGAAACCATCTTTTCTCCTGCAGTGACTACACTTTTCTGCGGGAACATTTCCGTGACAGTCACTTCCTGTGCGAGGAGGACCGGTGCAGCACAGAACAGTTCACACACGCATTCCGTTCTGATATAGACTACAAGGCCCACAAGACATCCTGCCACAGCAAGAACCGCGCAGAGGCCAGACAGAACCGTCAGATAGACATCCAGTTCAGCTACACTCCCCGGCATAACCGCAGGGCTGAAGGTAACATGAGACGAAGAGATCTTTGTCCTCTCACCAGCCTGATGAGTCAGAGCACTTATACTAAATTCCTTGCTTCTGGCTCTGTATCTCTGATATTCTTTACTACCCGCATATTAAAGCTGAACCCTGGGAATCACACAAAGTACCCTTGCAGTGGCTCCCCATATACTACAAGGGTGTTTTTGTGTAATTCCTGAAGTTCAGCTTTACAGTTAATTGTTGTAACTATTTAACCTAAAAATCCGTTGTAAGATTCTTTTATCATGATTAAAGGATCTTACCAAGAGAGACGAGATGGATTTATATGTTGAATGCCACTTCTTCTCCGGGTTTAAATGAACACGCAAGCGTTGAACTCTTTCTTTAGTATTGTTATAACTATTTAATCTACATTTGTACACATAACGTAACTGCAATAAAGTTTGATCAAAACTATAAACATTAAAGTGACACTAAACTAAACTTTTTAACTATTAACAGTTCAATAATTCAAAAGAAACCCATCGCACAGCTGACCGGATAATAACCCTCAAGTATCGGGTGGGTGCTAAGCGACCACAGATGCCCCCGCAAATCAGTATAAATCTGAAGAAGTCACTCTCCCTCCAGCTCAAGTTCAGTCAATATTTTAATGACTTCTGTGGTGTCACAACATGGTGACGTTTCGGAAGCCGTTTGGTCCCTTCATCAGGCAAACAAAAAGTGTTTGCCTGATGAAGGGACCAAACGGGTTTCCGAAACGTCGCCATGTTGTGACACCACAGAAGTCATTAAAATATTGACTGAAGTGCGAGTGACTTCTTCATATTTAAATATTAACAAACAATTGAATTGGTGCTGACACTGTCCTTCCTTCTGGAGGGTGGCTACTTTTGTTCTCCATGGTCCCTGTGTGTGTTGTAAAGTAGTCACCGCTCCAAGCTCGTTCCTGTGATGGACTACAATCTCACGCTTAGTTTACTGATTTGTATTGAGATTGTAGTCCATCAGAGGAACGAGCTTGGAGCGGTGACTACTTTACAACACACACAGGGACCATGGGGAACACAAGTAGCCACCCTCCAGACAGTGTCTGAATAAATTCAGAGATGATTGGAGGATCTACAGCTGAGTGATACACAAATAAGATACATTGTTGTTAATAGTTAGGCCTCCTTCAGACACAACGCAAGCAAAATTGTATATTGCGTGTATAAAATAGATGATATTTATGGGATCCCTACTGCCCTAACCATCATACACTGTGATAGTATTCAAATTAGGACCTTTGTGCTGCCATTCACCCCACGAATAAAAATTAGATATCGGTGCACCGATATGGAATTTTCAAAATGAAACCGAAAATAAAAAAAATTGTCAGGCCGAAACCAAAAATATGTATTTTTTCGAACCTTTTTAAAACATTGTTTTTTCTGCAGCCCATGTTATGTAACAACAGAAAGCCTCTATACTGATTGCTCTTGTCCATTCGTAAACTGTGGAGATAGTATGACTTACTATGTATGCAATCATGACTGAACAGGAAGTGATGTAGAGCACTTCCTATTCATTCATAATTGGGAACACAATAAACATACTATTTCCTCAGTTATTTACAAACAGCTGATCGCTGAGTGTTTGTTTGTAAACCGCTCCCCATCCTGATTAGCCTGTCACAGGATGCTGTACGGGTGGAGAGCTCAGCCTCCCATCATAATGCTAACCACACTGCTCTCCCCGCCCTGCTCGGCCTTCTGAAAGCTTCTCACTCCGCCACTGGGCGCTGTTCTGTGTCCCCTCCAGGGATGCACTGCATTTTGCCCAAAGTACAGTTTTCAGACCGAATTTGTGTGCATTCCTAATAAAAATGGAATATATTGCAGCTTACCGGTCCTTGTGATGGCTTCATTCATTTTCTTGTAAGTACAGTACAGAAAATAGATGTTTGATTTTGATAGAAATCCAGTGTCCTTGTAACTTCCTGTGCACTGAACTGAAATCTTAATGTTCTTAGTTGTCCGAGCTGTCTCAAACTCTCCTCCCTGTGTCATGGAGAGACGGACGTGTTTGTAATAGAGCAGCGGACAAATTTAATATGAAATTCAAGAGGCAGTCCAGGAGCCAGCGCCATTGATAGCAACCAGAGAAATCTCAAAAGTTAGGCGTCAGCTGTAATTTTTAAGGAGCGTTGGCTACCTGGCTCCTGGGATTTGTCCAGCCCTGTTGTAATGCAAATTAGAAGAGCAAAGTAAAGTGAAAAAGACTGTTCTTCCATACGGTGCAGTGATTTGAATGTTGTCACCCTAGACCAGAAAATGGCGTTTGGTGATCCTGCCAGTAACGAAAGAAGAAACTCAAAACGAATGCAGCCACCACATCCAAGGACTGGTAAGCTGCAATGTATAAAATAGTTTTTGGGTTTAGATACGCTTTTACGTAAACTCAACCCTAAAAGTCCTGTTTAAGAGCGAGTACCACAAGACTCCCGCTACATGTATATTTCATTATACTTTTTTTCACAGAAGGATTTTCCCCACCGCCATTATAATTAGGAATGCACCGATACCAATATCGGTATCGATGTACTCGCCCAAATGCTCCGATGCCTAGCCCGATACTTCCTGTATCAGGAAGGAGGGCAGCGCGTTATTACACAGTCTGGTAAGCTGGCCAATCAGGAAGCCAGGCGCCATGTAATGACGCGGCGCCCAGCTTTCTGATTGGTCGGGAAGCCGGCTTCATGCTCCCTCATCACCTCATGATGAGGGAGCGTGGAGCCGGCTTCCCGGCCAATCAGGAAACCAGGCGCCGCGTCATTACACAACGCCTACGCGTCTACTCTGAGCCTGATGAAGGGGACCCTGCGCGGCCCCAAAATCGCTTGTTATTCTGAGTGACATTTATCAAATAAATGGATTTGCACTGAGTCAGTTGTCGCTGGAGTGCTGGTGACCTTTACATTCCTAGTTGTTTCATGTGTGGCGCCATCCGCTGTCATTTCAAGCACCCGTTTACTTTCTTTGGGATTTCCGGTAAGGAGTGCTACAGGATTCAAGACTGTTTATTACACAATGGCCGGCTTCCTGATTGGCCAGAAAGCCGGTTCATGCTTTCTCATCACCTAGTGACGAGATGCATGGGGACGGCTTCCCTGCTAATCGGGAAGCCGGGTGGCGACTAATTACACGTCGCCTGGCTTCCGGAATGGGACTTCCAGTACTCGGGATTCGGTATCGGCGAATACCGAAAAAGAATATCGGTACTCGATACCGAAATACCGATATTGGTGCATCACTAATTATAATGCTTGGTACATATGCGTTTAGTAAATATAGAAAAAAAATGCATATTCTTTGGCAGTTATTTTATTTGTGTGTGTGTGTGTGTTTGTGCATTGAGCTGTTCGCCTGGAGATTTAAGGACTTTCAACTCTCATTGTGCTTTTGACCACCATGACTTTGTATTGTTTTTCAGCGGTGGTAGGAGGAGGTGACTTTGAAGAGGTGGACAGATTCAACAGGCAGATGAGAGGACGTGGAGGGCAGCAAAACAAGAGGGGGAGCTGGCGGTATAAACGGTGAGCAGTGACTGAGAAGCTCATTTTAGATTTGATATTTGAAGGTAAACTCGTCATTGTAAGATCCTGGTAAAATGTTTATGAATATATTGATGACTTTGGCAGGGAAGAAGAAGACCGGGAGGTGGCAGCCGCTGTAAGAGCCTCCGTAGCAGCCAGGCGACAGGAAGAGATGGGGAGGAAACCAGCTCTGGATATTTCTGATCATTCAAAATCTAGAAAAGAGGAAGCCCGGGACTCTGATGAGGGGCGCAGGCCTAAGGCTGTCCCAAAACCTTCTGCTGAAGCTGCAGGTGAGCATAGATTGTTTGCCATGTTCATTTTTGATATGTTACAAAAAGCAGCCACAGTGCATTGCTGAGTTCGTTTTTACTTTCTCTGCATGCGTGTTTATGTGCATTATGCCATGCCTTAGCGTGTGTTGTGTTAAGACAGCCCTTTCATTTGAATGAGCTGCCTAAGGCACCAAAAATAGGTGCATGTAAATTTTTCTATAATGCAGCACGCTACAACACACATCTGTTAGCAAGGTGTGGTGGGGTGGCATTCAGAATGAATGGCACCGCATCGCACCAATGTGCATAATGCATGCTACATAACTGCAGTGGTGTGACTTGAGCCTTAAAGCGTAACTAAAATCCACATCGTGGTGAGTGGCTGTTTATCTTAATGTGCAAGCATATGCTATGGCACACTTGGCTTCTTCCTCCTCTGGCTCTAGCACCTTCAGGTCTTATTCATGGGTTGTTTTTTTTGGCCATCCCTGGATAATAGGTCTCCTGTGCGTGGGGTTAATTCTTCCTACCATCGAGGAATGCCAGGGCTGTACTCTGAGCTGTGCATGCTTGGCACAAATTTTGGACCCCCCTCCCTTTCCAGAGGTTGCTTGATGTGGCAGCGTGGCTTTACATGTATTTGTAACTGTAAGCATTAAAAGCCACTGGTTTTTAATATGAGACATTGAAACCGTTTCACTGACAGAAGTTTGGATTCTTCATCAGTCTATACAATTTTTAAAGGAAAACATGTTTGGGCTGGAGTTGCTCTGTAAAGCCCTTTTCAGTTTATCCTATGTGCATAAAAAAAAAAAAAAAATCTTCCTTGTGTGTGTATTTTGCACATGTTGTATATACTTGTCAGTGACTGCCTTGTTATAAACTTCTATCTCTTTCTAGGCCCCAGTGATTCCAGCAAGGTGACTGGCATATCTAATGGTGCCTTGACGGAGGAGGATTTCCCTGCCTTTGGCTCAGCTGTGGCCACTCCTCTGCTCAGGTAAGAAAGTTTGGTTCTCATTTTCAGTTTTAACAAAACTATCTTTTTAAATTGACTTTGTGTATGTAGTCCAGGACTGGACAAATCCCAGTGCTTTTCACTCCCCTCATAGTTCTAGCCGACCTGTGACAATGAGACTGTCACAGGTCGGCTCAGTAGATCGGGAGGTGAGCGAACACATACCGGCGTTCGCTCACTTCTCGATCCTGTCACGGCTCTCTGCCATGACAGGGGAGGGGCTGGATTCCCCCTCCAATCTTCCAGCGCTGACTGGTGGAACGGCTGGGGGAGGGGGCGGGTACAGCTGGCTCTACCTTTAGATAGGCAGAGCCAGCTGTCAGTCACGCAGCTGGGCGGATCCCGCCACAATTGTCGGGATCTGATTCAGCTGCGGCGTCTCAGAGTGAGCCTAGGGTGACGGGAGGACGCTAGTTTGTGTCCTCCCGTTACCCTAAGGAGAACTATGGGGAAAAGAGTTAACCCCATAGTTCTCCTTTAAAAAATTATAGCTGATGGCTAACTTTTGAGGTTGTTTTTTTCTAGTTGTTGGCAATGGAGCTGGCTCCAAAAAAAATAATCCTGCTGGTTCCTGGATTAGATAGACTGGCTCCTGAATTCCATATTTATTTCTCCACCACTGAGTCCAGGAGCCCAGATGCCAAGTAACCAGCAATAAAGTCTGGTGCCCACATGTCAGCTTCTCATGGTCTGATGTAGCATTGCTTCCTTACCAGGTGTAATGGGTTAAAAACTTGTGAATTTGGCTTTTAGGTGACCCTGTGGCTAGTATAGAAAATTTCCAGCAGCTGTCAGCTGTAAAAGTTGAATGTCTGTCTGGCAGGCAGCTTTTGAGTTAATTGCTCTCTCCTGGTGCTGCTAATATTAATGACTTCTGGGTGTGTCATATACCGTATCCCATGTTGGACCCTGTGGTTTCTTCTACCGGCCCCTCGTCACTACTGTGTTTTCTAGTAACAAAAGGGGTCCCCGGAAGGTACCACACTGCCCAGTGGGGAATGTGCTTTAACATGCCTGAAGTGTCGAATAGCAGCAGTGCCCACAACTCTGCAACAGCAGTGCCCATAGCAAATATTTTACTCACCCGCCGGACAGGTAACTATATAATGTATTATTTTATAGAGGGCAGCTGCTGGAGGTTTTTTATACTAGCCACAACAGGGTCCCTTTTTTAATTTGTCCATAAATTGTTTGCATTAGATGTGTAAAAGTTAGTAAAAAATGCTTTATGTTTTCAACTGAATTTTCAGTATAGCCAAGCCTGCTCCTAAACTAAAAGAAGAGGACTTTCCCAGTCTGACAGCGGCGGCGTCCTCGTCTTCAGTCCACTCATCTGTTCCACCATATACAGCGGGAATGTCATACACTGCCTCCAGTAGGTCCGGCAATGCCTTCCACGAGGAGGACTTTCCAGCTTTGGTGTCCAAAGCCAACCCCTCAAAACCACTTTCCGCAGTTGGCTCTGCATGGGCTGCTTCCTCTTCAAAGAGCACATCTAAAACTGCAGCTCCTGCACCAGCTCCTTCTAGCAGAGCCTCAAAGAAGTTTGCTGGACCGAGCAGTGGGAAAGGGTCCTTGGCTAAAGCGAAAAAATGTCTTTCCCTCTCTGAGGACGAAGACGACGACATTGGCGTTACCGCTCAAGAGTTTCGCAGTGCTCCGACGATGATCGATATCTCGAAACTGCTGACAGGGAATCCCCAGAGCAACTTTAAGCTTAGCAAGAAGAAGAGGGTGGGCTCGGAGAAGCAGAGCACTTCCTTTAGTTCTCAGCTGCCAGAAGACTGGTCCACAAGCTCCTCCCTCAAAGAAAACGCCAAAGAGACCGAGCGCACGCCAACTCCACCCGCTACTTCCATCCTCAGTGACAAGTCAAACACTGTTGTGAATGGACTGAATGAGCGCAAACCTCCAGAAAAAGGAGGCGGAGCTAGGGAACCTCCCGGTTTACATAAAACGGCAAACTCTGTACCAAAGTACCCTCTGCCTGAGGAGGACTTTCCAGCGCTGGTGAATAATAATATCCTTACAATGCCACCACCAGGTAAGAGAATCGGGGAATAGGGGGTTGCTTTAAGGAGAATTATGAGGCGAGTGATTTTCACTCAGCCTCATAATCTGAGCCCACCTGTGACAATGAAACTGTCACAGGTCGGCTCAGTAGACTGGGAAGTGAGCGGACACATACCGTTGCTCGCTCACTTCTCGATCTATCCGTGCAGAGAGCAGTGACTGTCACTCACGGCTCCCTGCAGGGATTCCCCTTCCCCGCTCTGATCCTCCAGCGCTGAGTGGAGGAACGGGAGGGGGCGGGTACAGCTGGCTCTACCTCTAGATAGGCAGAGCCAGCCGTCACTCACGCAGCTGGGTGGATCCAGACAGCATTGTCGGGATCAGTTCCGGCTGCGGCGGTCTCGGTATACTGCGAGCTGTAACTCACGGTATACTGAGCTTTGGGTGACGGGAGGACGCTAGTTTGTGTCCTCCCGTGACCCTTAGGAGAACTATGGGGAAAAGCCCTGACCCCATAGTTCTCCTTTTTAAATAAAAAAAAAGATAAAAATGTATTTAATGACCAGTCAGATGCATCCATTCATTTTAAAAAGTATCTTGCAGGAAGACATATTATACAAACTCAGGTCCAGCTTGCAAGGTGTAGAACAGCTGTTGTATTCTTTCAGCTGCTTCATGCATCTTTGCTGCTGAGAAACTAAAACATTTTGGCTTTCTAATAAGAACCCAGCAGTGCTTTTTCACTTTCATGCTTGGTTGAATGTAATTTGTTCTGCAGTTACAATTTATTCATAAAATTGGCGATTCACAATATAGCAGCAAATCAGAATTTGGGAAAAACCCTAGAGCTTTCTACCTCGTGCATGCCGTCTGCTGGCCAAAAATTGTAATATGTATTTTTATTTCACTATAAACCGTAACATTGCTTTTTAGTAGGGATGCACCTATATGGTTTTTCGGTTTTGAGTACGAGCACGAGTACTGATTTTTTTTTTTTTTTCGGTACCCAGTGCCTTGTGCCCTGATTAGTAGGAAGTCGGGTGGCGGATCATGACCTGTCACCTGGCTTCCTGATTCCCTGACCAATCGGGAAGCCAGGCGGCAAGTCATGAGGCGCTGCCTGGCTTTCAGATTGGCTAGGAATCCAAATTCACTTGTTGCTAGGCAGCCTGGCTTCCTGACCATTCAGAAAGCCGGGCGGCGAGTCTGAAGTGCTGTCTGGCTCTCTGATTGGTCAAGAAGCCACGCTGCCTAGCAACCAGTGAAGCAGGCTTCCTAGCCAATTATGCTAGGAAGTGAAGCATGCTCCCTCGGCACTGCCGGTCAGAGGTAAATCACCCTCTGACCGGAAGTTCCGGTAGCGGAGCATTTTGACGAGTACTCGCCCAAATACTCGGTATCGGCACATATCGGTGCATCCCTACTTTTTAGTATGTAATGTGTCAAATTATATACAACAACATTTGCTTTAATTGGTGTTATTCCACCTTTTTTTTAAATTATTATTATTTCTATAGGATTTTCCCCTGCAGCATCAGCACCTTTGCCACCACCTCCCGGATTGTCGTCCTCCTCTGTGGGTAAACCCCCTCCAGGATTTGCTGGTGCCTCATCTGTGTCCATTAATGCCGAACCTCCAATCAAACCAGTAAAAGAGTGAGTTGAACACAGTGACAGCCCCCCCGGCTGTATAATGGTCTGTCAAAGCCATTGCTGGAGCTATTTTATATTTTTTGCATGTATCTATGGGAATATGGAATGTTAGAGGGAAGCTCCTGCCAAATGGACTGCTGAAATGCAGATCTTTACTTTTTGACTGCCTGCAACCTTCTCATTGGACATGAAATCCCCATTATCCCCTCTGTCCAAGGAGCGAGTATCTTACCCGGGAAGGAATCGGGAAGTAGCAGAGTAATTAATTTAACTATAGTTTCCGAAGGCCGCCTGCACTCCTTACGGTCTCACAACTTCATAGTATTAGTGGTGCTCGAGGTGATTGCACGGATGGCGCCGTGCAAAATATCAAAGTAATCACAGTGGTTCACCGGCACACACAAAGAAAATTTCCGATATCAATTATTTTGTTGATATGTTTATTTGTGAAATGTCACGTCATGTCATCAGAAGCTTCATTTAACTGACTAGCTGAGATGTGCGTACCGCAGGAATGGCTGTACAAAAGTACAAATCCTTTTCATAGGCATGGCAGTAAACATATATATATATTTTGTTTCTTGTGGCCCCACTTTAATGCTTGTTATGACACTTTGCCTTCCCTCTATCTCCCATGCTACCGCATCTTTTGTATTTAGTGCTGACGATTGTTTTGAAAAGGAACAGCCAGACGCTTGCAGTAAGGTAGCTTATTGAAGACGCACCACAACACAGCTTTTAATTGACTTGCAGCATATGTTTTCAACACAATGCATAGGTGGTTCATATCACATGCTGTGGTGCACTGAAAGACGCATGCGTTTTGGCCTGCCAGTAAACTGTGCTTAGGTGTCATTCAGAAGCTGATGCAACACAGCCAGTTACTAAGATCAGTGCGTAGATCTGAATAGAGCCTGATGGAGTTAGAGGAGCCCTTTCATTACCAGGGGTTATTAATGCCTAGATGCCCAGGACAAATTTAGCAGTGTGAGCAAACTTGACTATAACGGACTAATTTGCTGGAATGCTTGCGTTTGTGTAAATGCTTGAATTAGGGTTGGACCGATACCTGTATTTCGGTATCGAGTCCCGATTTTTTTCCCCGGTACTCGCTGATACCGAATGCCGTGTACTGGAAGTCCCATCCAGGAAGCCAGGCGGCGTGTAAAGACTCGCCATCAGGCTTCCCGATTAGCAGGGAAACCGTCCCCATGCTTCTTGTCACTAGGTGACGAGAAAGCATGGAGCCGGCTTCCTGATTGACCGGGAAGCCGGGTGCCGCGTCATTACACGGCGCCTGGCTTTCTGATTGGCCAGCTTCTGACCAATCGGGAAGTCGGCAGCGCGTCATTACACGCTGCCGGGCTTCCTGATGGGCCTGGAAGCCGGCTCCATGCTCTCTTGTGACAAGTGACGAGAGAGCATGGAGCCGGCTTCCTGGCCCATCAGGAAGCCAATACCGGAAGTATCGGGCTAGGCATCAGAGCATTTGGACTAGTACTCGCCCAAATACTCGGTACCGATATGATACCGATTGGTGCATCCCTAGCTTGAATAATTGTATGTATAAGGCTTTTATTTGGTGCACTGTATACCATTGCTGTGTTGCAGATACACTACTGTTCTGTATTGCATTGTGTTTATCCATTACTGAATGAATGCATCTGTTACCTTTTAGGAAAATGTCAGCTTGTACTGCATACAATGTTAATACATTTTCCTATTTCTCAGGATTTCATTCTGTCCTGGAACTTACCTGGTACCTGAACATTTCCAGCAGAGAAACATTGACCTGATTAATTCCATCAAGGATTACCTGTATAGCGACGAGTCCAGATTCAATGAATTTAAATCCCACTCCGGCAAATTTAGACAGGTAAGGAATATGGTGCCGCTTACATATTCTGGTCCATGTGACACTGGGCTGTATGAATTTCCTCCTCATTGCCGCTTGGGCTTGTACTTTTCGGTCCCATAAATAATCATTAGCAGGCAATTTTGCTTCATTTAATCCTGAACGTCAGCCAAACAAACTAAACATGCATTTCAAATACATATATCAAACCTGTTTAACCTACCATAGTCCATCAGTGGAGTGAGCTTGGAGCGGTGACTACTTTACAACACACACAGGGACCATGGGGAACAAAAGTAGCCCCCCTCCAGAAGGAAGGACAGTGTCAGCACCAATTCAGAGATGATTGGAGGATCTGCAGCTGAGTGATACACAAATAAGATATGTTTTTGTTAATAGATAAGGTACCTGAATGCATTTTTAGGATTTGAAAGAGAACTATGGGGTAAGTGTTTTTCCCCATAATTCTCTTAAGGGGCACAAGAGGACATATACTAGCGTCCACCCGTGACCCAAAGCTCAATATATAGCGATAGAAGTGAGCGGATCGGCTGCATGTTTCTGCTCACTTCCTGATCGATAGAGCCGACATGTGACAGCTTCTTTGTCCACAGGTCGGCTCCAACTATGAGGATGAGTGGAAATCACTCACCTCCATAGATCTCCTTTTAACTTCTGAGTTTAGTGTCACTTTAGGTGAGGTGCAGCTCTCCAATTCCAAATTAAAAACTGCTGAGACACTTGTTTTGGCAAAATTTGTTAGTTGACAATATGTTGTTTTAGTCAGAGGAAATCCATTGACTATTGTGGTTCTTGTCATTCCAGGGGTTGATCTCTGCCTCTGAATATTATAAAAACTGCCGGAAGCTTCTCGGTGACAACTTCAGTCTGATCTTCAATGAGCTGCTGGTGCTCCTACCGGATAACGCCAAGCAGCGGGAACTGCTGGCCGCTCACCGAGAGCTCCAGGTGCAAGAAAAGCAAACCCCCAGCAAGTCTTCCAACAAGAAGAACAAGAAGACCGCCTGGAAAACAGACTCCGGTGTGCCCGACCTGGACTACTCTGTGTGCCTCAGCTGCAGCCAGGTGCTGGCCCCCCGGGACGTTGCCTATCACAAAAAGTTGCACCTAGAGGATAAAGACTTCCCGTCACTCCAAGCCATCAGCAGGATCATCAGTTAGGCGTGGCAGGTTGTTTCCCGATATTGGCATTTGCACTTAAAAGGAAAGAGAAAAAACCCCAAAATGCCAGAAAAAGTAATGAGTGAGCATGTGGAGGCTGCGCCTAGCCGCCTGGTTATCATGACGTTAATTACAATGCTCTGAACGGCCCAATAAAAGGTTTCTGAGGAAGGAACAGTGTTTGGAAGAAGAGGCTTGGATTGGTGCTGCTTCTCGTGTCCCAGAACCCTCTGGAGCATCCCGGGGCAATGTTGTCCCTGACAGCGCGCCATTTCCAATTGCCGTGTCATATCTCTCCCACGTAAAGTTGTGGAGACCGCACAAGTATTGCTGTAATATGTTTGACCATAAATTATTTTGTGCAATTAAAAAAAAAAAATATATAAGAAACTCGGTCCATTTAATTCCTGTCGCTAATGTCCTGAGCTGCATTTCGTGCCGATTCCTCCCAGCGCTTTACAGGTTGAGATTTTAGAAGCCATATGGTAATTAACTTTTTTTTTTTTTTTTATCACCTGGAATGTGTATGTAAACCCTAGCAATGAAATTATTTTATTTGCATCCTTTTGGTCTGTTAAATGTAGTTAAGTGTTCTGTTATATTTGCCAAAAAAAAAATCTGTTGATCCTGCCAAAAACCTAGTGAGCTGATAACATGCAGAACAACACAGAAAAATGATCAGTTAGCATTGTTCCTAGCTATCCTCTCCTCTGTTATGGGTAGAGGGGAGGTTTTTGTAGTTCTAACGCACTTCCTGTCCTAGGCCGATCACTCTTCTCCATAGATACAGTGCAGTGAGTGCGTGTTGTCACTTTAAGGCCTCATTCACACGAGAAAAGGCCGGCACGTACAGATCCGTGCTGCGTGCACGGCCGTATTGGGCAGCTCCCGGGAAGGACTGGTGCTGCGTGTGATTAGTACCCAGCCCCTGTCCTTCTCTATGGGAGTACGCGGTCATACGCCACCCCAAGTACAGGTCCGTGCGGGTGTCCCGGCTCGGACGCAGACAGGATCCATCCTATCAGCGTACGAGTGTGAACACCCGCACGGTAGTGCAGGGCGGGTGAGCTCTGGGCGGTGTACGGCCACGTACTACCATAGAGAAGGACGGGGGCTGCGTACTAATCACACGCAGCACCTGTCCTTCACGGGAGCTGCTCGATACGGCCGTGCACGCAGCACGAATCTTTACGAGCCGGCCTTTTCTCGTGTGAATGAGGCCTTAAAGTGACAACACGCACTCACTGCACTGTATCTATGGAGAAGAGTGATCAGCCTAAGACAGGAAGTGCGTATGGAGCTGGGCTAAGACAGAAATTGTGTTACTGGCAGGATCACCTGGTGCAAAATAAAGGGAAAAAATATAAAAACGCAGCTCTGGTAAGCTGCAGTAATTTACATTTTTGTTCTTTGGTATATATGTGCTTTCAAAGTTTGTGCTCCGGTCTTTATAAGGTGGGATTTCATACAGATGCAGATCACATGCATTGACATTTGTTTTTCCTTCTGTGATCACTGGCAGGACAAGTGTTCAGGAAAAAACAAAACCTTTCCTTCTGGCTCCTGGCCAAATCCAGCCAAGACCTTTTCATTATGTTTTGGATGGTAGGGAAGAGTTTGAGCCTCGGTCGGGATTGCACTGCCTGCTGCATGTGTGTGTATCGGAGAGAGAGATGAATACAACACCGGCACTCCAATTACAGATATGATGCGTCTTCATTGACGTGAATGCGACATATCACACAAGTGCAACGTTTTGGGGTCACACAGGATCCCCTTCCTCAGGCAGACCACCGCTGCACCCAGCTGCTCATTCTTGGATTAAGCGGTCAGGAGTGCGATGGGTATATGGTAGGGATGCACCGATACTAGTATCGGTGCCGATACCGAGTATTTGGGTGAGTACTCGTACTCGCCCAAATGCTCCGATACCTAGCACGAGTACTTCCTGTATCAGGAAGCCGGGCAGCGTGATGACAGAGCATGGAGCCGACTTCCCGGCCAATCAGGAAGCCGGTTGGTCAGGAAGCTAGCGAAGCCGGGCGCCGTGTAATGACGCAGCGCCTGGCATTCTGATTGGCCGGGAAGCCGGTCGTCATGCTCCCTCGTCATCTCATGATTCATAGTATTAAGAAAGTGACCTTAAAGCATTAGTTTGTATTGCTTTAGAGAAAATGACCTGTCCCTTTAAGAAAAAGTATCGGTAATTGGTATCTGCGAGTACTTGATCAAAAGTATCGGTACTCGGTCTTAAAAAAGTGGTATCGGTGCATCACTAGTATATGGACTTCTGTATTGGAGAGATTCCCCTCACTTCCTGTTAGGGCAGGACGTCATAGGAAATCTTTCCGACGGGGTCAAAGACAAAAACCTTTTTAGTAGAGTGAGGAAGGGTTCAAACCGCCTGTCAAGTTCTGTTTCATTTGTCACTTCCTGCTATAGGGTGACAACTCTTTCCCTTTTCAAGTCATTTTTCTGTGCTGTCACCCTATCAGACTTTGTGTGGTTGTGGTGATAAACATGACACAGGTATCCATTGTTGTCACCATCAGAATACCAGCCCTCAGAAATGCAGTCATAACCGGAGTGTATGTAGGCAGCAAATGGCTGAAGATCAGGTGACGAGGTATCGGTGCATCCCTACTTTTTTTTTTTTTTTTGTAACCTTAGGCCCTGTACTTAGGGCTTAGTTAAATCAGTGTTACGTGAGTGCAGCCAACGGTTTTGGGGGTGTCTACTTGGTATCCACTGAGGAAAGCCAGGCCTGCAATGTGGAATCTGGTGATAGGTTCTACATCATCAGAGTCTCCCTCAGCTCTCCCAAATGAGGCAGAGTCCCCTTCTGTGTCATCAGGGGCCTCTACTGTAACTCTAATGACTAACGAATGCAGAGGCTCTTGAGTGCACCCTAGTGCCGTCCCATGAAGTTTTATCTCTGATCTTCCCAAAGCCTTAGAACAGGCTGGGCCACCAGCTGCTGTGACCATCTCTGACTCCGATTCAGAGACCCAACAGTCTATCTCTGAGGCACTGCAGTCTCCTGCCGTCTCTCTTCAGAACTACAAGGGGTCGCTTCAGATCTTCTCGATGCAGCTCATGCTTCCCTCCATTTGGAGGATCCGCCTGCAATCTTCAACCTAGGGTCTTTCAAAGATCCTACAGCTGCAGAGAACTTTCCATTACACCTGCTATTCAAAGTATTCCTCTATACCATTGCTTGTTAAAGTGTGGGTCGCGACCCCATATGGGGTCCCACAAGTGAACAGCGGGGTCGCGATCTGAGTCCACGGCCAGGACCGCCATCAGGGGGGTACAGCCGGCACTTGTGTGAGGGGCCCACATTTTCGTTTAATGTGCAGTGTAGTGTAGTTTTTAAGGTCGCAACCCCCCGCCCTTCCGTCCGATGCTGGGGTCCTCTAGAAATTTCCTCGGCCAAAAAGGGGTCACGAGTGGAGAAAGTTTAAGAAGGCCTGATCTATACCAGGGGTGGGCAACTCCAGACCTCCAGCTGTGCTTTCAATACAAATCCCATCATGCCTCTGGAAGTCATGCCTGTGGCTGTCAGTCTTGCAGTGCCTCATGGGACTTGTAGTTCTACAACAGCTGGAGGGCCAGAGTTGCCCACCTTTCCTTTATGTGGACTGAAACCACCCTGAAGGGTTCTGGGCCTCCCCTAGGAGTGTGTTGGAACCGTTCCCATTTCAGAGGGAATTTGTTCAGCAGTGTTCTATACCCATTGTGTGTCTACCAGTAACTCACCTTAACAGTAATACTACTAGACGGGTAGAAGGTGTGCTTACCTTTAATGATTCTGCTGGCTAGCAGTTGGAATCCTTCCTTAAATCTCCAGGTCAGGGTTAGGCACAGTGTTTTTTTTTAGCAGTACCCTTCTGTTGTGTGCTAGAGAGGATGCATTAGCTTCATTCTTAGTCCTGTCTGGTGATTTCATCTCACCAGTCTGAGGGTAAGCTCCCACACCTACCATTCCTGCCTATCTTTCTGGGGGTGCTTCCTGTGCATCCTACCCCTTCAGTCACATTGAAAATGTGGTTTCTAGTTCTCTGGGGGACTCGGGGACACATAAGACCCCTTGTGGGTGCTTTGTTGATTTAGGGCTTTCCCTAGTAAATCTCATTTACCAAGACTGGTTGTTGGGTTGGTCTTTTAGTCACAGATGTTTGTCCCTCTGATCCTAGAACAGGGATGTCCAAACTGCGGACCTCCAGCTGTGGTGGAACTATGAATCCCATGAGGCTTTGCAAGATTCTCACAGCCACAGACATGACTCCTGGAGAGAGATGCTTCATGGGATTTGTAGTTTCACCACAGCTGGAGGGCCGGAGTTTGGACATCCCTGTCCTAGATGATCAGGGGTGCAAAGGTCTTGGGCCTTTCTGATTAGACTGGCTGGTCTTTCTTACCTGGACCAGGGCCCTAGGTTCCTTTCTGAGACCTGTACTTCTAGGAGTTGTCCCCATTTTTTGTTGACCATAGTTCAAGCAAAACGAATGGCAAATGCACTCATCAATCACTAGTTCAGGCTCGGTGCCCTTTATGTGTAGAGTCATTCCTGCTGGTGGTGACCTTTTTGTAGGTCTTGAGCATCTGGTTGATATGTGACCTTCCCTTGGTCATGTTAACAAGTTCCCTTTTTAGTATGGGGCTCGGCCTTATGCAGTTCAGATTCAGGTCTTGACCTTCAGGAGTCTTCTGGGCTGCAGGCAGTCCCCAGTTCACTCATTGGGCCTATTAGTGATTATTTTTGTGTTGCCTACCACTTTGTTGGGCTGCTTTTGGACATCTCAGCAGTATCTGAATTCCTTTGTCCCTCCATGCACAAGAAAGAAAATAGTTTTTATTTCAATTAAAATCATTTAGTTGAAGTCCATTGAGTGGCACAGATCCCACTCCTCTCATGCTCTTGGTATTGCCAGCTACAAACTGAGGCATGCTGGGTAGAGACGTGGTTACACTGGCCTGCAGTTGTTTGCCAGTGCCCAGTTGTCCTGTATGTGGCAGAATAACTGACGGTATCTGAATTCCTGTGTCCCTCAATAGACTCGAAGAAAAGGATTTTACATTGTGTAGGCTTTCCCAATATAGGTGGAGTGTGTCAGCAACCGGTCATTACTGCTGCTGGGAAGGGTGACGTTCTTCCACATCCGGTCTGCCAGGTTTAAAGTGAAATTAAACCCTCATATTTTTTAACGTAAAACAATACTGTAATGTGTGCCTTACTGTAATCCATGGTTGTTTCCCTTCTCTTTGCTGCTCTTCCTTTTAAATCTGTATCTCTTCTCATGCTGGGGGAGAACTTCTGTTTTGCAGCAGACTGCCTTGTCTCAGGAATGGATACACGGTGTCTGTGTATAAGATTGTATAGGTTTGTAACCTGAGCCAGCACTACAGGAAGATGCACTCAGCTGAAAAGGGAAGTTCTCCCCCAGCATGAGAAGACATGAGGATTTAAAAGGAAGAGCAGCAAAGAGAAGGGAAACAACCATGGATTACAGTAAGGCACACATTACAGTATTGTTTTATGTTAAAAAATCTGAGGGTTTAATGTCACTTTAAGTTAGAATCCTGCAGCTTTTAGCAACACAATTTTCAGACATTTGACACAATATTTTAAATGTATATACAGTATTCACCGGTGTTTTTCATTATGAGAGTTCTCTAAATGGTACAAGCTGTAATTTTAAAGGAGAACTATGAGGTGAGTGATTTTCACTCATCCTCATAGTTCTAGCCGACCTGTGATAATAAAACTGTCGCAGGTCGGCTCAGTAGATCGGGAAGTGAGCGAACACATACCTATGCTCGCTCACTTCTCGATCCTGTCACGGCAGGGAGCCGTGACAGGGGAGGGACTGGATTCCCCCCTCCCCTGTCCAATCCTCCAGCGCTGACTGGCGGAAAGGGCGGGGGAGGGGGCGGGTACAGCTGGCGGGTACCTCTAGATAGGCAGAGCCAGCTGTTACTCACGCAGCTGGATGGATTCAGACATAATTGTCGGGATCCGTTTCAGCTGCGGCGTCTCAGTATACCGCGAGCTACAGCTGTAGAGAGCTGTAGCTCGCGGTATACTGAGCTTTGGGTGACAGGAGGACGCTAGTTTGCATCCTCCCGTTACCCTTAGGAGAACTATGGAAAAAGCCCTGACCCCATAGTTCTCCTTTTAAAGCATTGCAGAATTTCTAGGCCCTTGCCATGTGAAAATGTCTAAGGAAATGACCTGGGTTTGGCTGCAGTAATTATAATTAGTCACAAGGTGGCGCTGCTGTTTGCTCAGTCTGGTGCACCAGGGTCCTGCTGCTGCTGCCTGGAGTTGAGTATCCGCTCCTCAATTTGCATGAAAGACGTAAAAACATTTAAAAAAACCATAAATCTTAACTTTGTACCCAATCTGAATAGAAATAAGAATACTATGTCTGTGCAGGGAAACCAGTGTGTTAGTTCAACAATGTATGCCTTCGAGCTCATAAAGCTACTAGTCCTGTCGACTTGTTTTTAAAGGTGCAGGCTTCAAGCTAGTAAGTCACAAACCTATGACAGGTAAGTAGCCTGTGCAATCTCGCATTTCTGATTTCTTATATCCTGAATACACAATTGGGGTCACTAAGCCGTAAAGTCAGGATGAAGTTAGTAGCCTGACATCCAGCACCTTTAAAATCACGGAGACTGCCATTGCTGACTCCCTCCTTTTGTAAATACTAGATGCCTGGTTGTCAATCACTGACCCAGATATCTGACTTTGCTCTGACACTTTCCATCTGTGTATATGTTGGGGGTCAAAATCTATTAAAACCTGAGGGTAATGATAACAGCTAGGCAAGTAGCATTTTCAGGAAGTCAGCAATGGAATCCCCATATTTCTCACCAGACGTTAAGTCCTTGACGAGCCAGCCAAAATTCATCCAATGGGTGGCCCTCTTGGTAGCTTCCCATCTGACACCCTTCGCTTAAGAAATCGAAGGGTTAAATGGGAAATTCTCGGAAGAATAGTGACTGCAGCCAATCAGCTGCAGTCATGGTACAAGTAGTCTGACAGTGGCATACCTGCTGTAGCGGCAGCGGGAGATTTCTCCATCCTTACATTTTTATGTAGACATTTTATTCCTGTAGACCAGGGGTGCCCATTAGGTCGAATCGCAATCTACCAGTCGATCGCACAGCGAACACTGGTAGACCGCGATTGGCTCACTGACCTGTGTCCTGTCCTCCCACGGTGCTTGTGCGGCTGCCGGCTGAATGTGTCAGACGCTGCAGACGGGAAGGGGTGGGACACCTCTCCCCGTGTGCAACGTCGGCCACATGAGCAGCGCGGGAGGACAGGACGCCGGCACACGAGGAGACCTGAGAAGCTGCTGCAGTGAAGGTAAGAAAAGACAGACAGGAGAGAGACAGCAGTGAAGAGAAAGAGAAGAGACAGCAGAGAGAGAAGAGACAGCAGAGAAAGAGAGAGAGAAGAGATAGCAGAGAAAGTGAAAGAAGAGACAGCAGAGAGAGAGATAAGAGACAGCAGAGAGAGAGATAAGAGACCGCAGAGAGAGAGAGATAAGAGCCCGCAGAGAGAGAGAGATAAGAGCCCGCAGAGAAAGTGAGAGAAAGAGAGAGAGAGAGAAGAGACAGCAGAGAGAGAGAGATAAGAGACCGAAGAGAGAAGAGACAGCAGAGAGAGAAGAGACTGCAGATATAGAAAGAGAAGAGACAGCAGATAGAAACAGGAGAGAGAGAGAAGAGATAGCCGAGAGAGGGCCAGTTCGCACCACAAAGTTTGCATTCCAGAGTGTTCGACCTCTGGAACGCAAGCCGGCCGGCTCCCTGCGTTCAGGGGCGGGAGGGGACGTGGTGGTGCATTGAAGTCAATAACACAGCAGCCACTCCCCCGCCCGAGTGCAATTGCCCGCGCGTTCCGGTCCAATGCGATCTGCAAAAATAGTGCTTGCAGCATTTTTGCAGATCATGCTGGGCTGGACGCAGGCACTAACGTGCTTGCGTTCCGGGTGAGGGCGATCGCTCTGCGGGCAGAGGGTGTGGCTGTGGTTCCATTAACTTCAATGCACCGCCGGCCCCTGAATGCAAGTGTTTTTTCGCTGGTAGCTCGTCATATGAAAAGTAGATCTTCAGATGAAAAATTGTGGGCGCCCCTGCTGTAGACAGTGTATGGCCAGCTTTAGCTCTTCTCAGGTCTGGGGCAGTCTTCTGCTGATTCAGAGAGCATTGATGACATCAGCACCACTCCCTACTTCAATATGCTATGAATGAAAGGTGCCATGGTGATGTCCGCCTTAGGGGGTGGGGCCATGACACCTCTTCATTTAAAGTATGTTCTCAGTCTTGCACTGGGTGTCATTCAACTCGATAGACTGAGGACATCTTGTGGAGTAATAGAAGTACTACAGGTAAGTATTGCAGCTCAAGCTTCATTATTTTTTAACCTGCCTGGAGGCCCGGTTTTAACAAATACTGGAGTTGGACTTTCATACAATAAAAGGGTCGCTTTAAAGAAAGGCAATTGTATATTTTAAAAAAAGAAGAGATATAGAAATAGTTTTTCAATTAATTTTTTATTCCGTAATGTACAGAAAACAAGTTACATTTTCGACACAACACTACTGAAAACGCACAATCACAGATTGTTCTTTCAGGAGATACAATATATACAGATAAATTGTAAACATGTCACTTTTGTCCAGACACACAGGCACACGCACACACAGATCACACTGTATAATCAACAAGATCGCAAGCCGCCTCATCCATGCGGCGCACAGGCTCGCCGTTGTTTCGGTTTACGGTTTGGCAAGAAGTCCTAGTGAGACAGTTTGCAGAGCCAGTGATTCGTTGAGACTGCACATTAAAAAAAGGGTTTCACTATAAGACACGGGAGCTCCTCTGAAAACCTCCCCATATGGTGGGAGAACTTGTATGACATATGTCCTTCAGGGTCTCTATAATAGAAGCTGTGGATGGCGGCAGGAGCGGACAAACAGAACTAATTCCTATGCTATCATTTCATTCTGAACATAACTGAGGCTCAGTGTACAGCAGTATTGCCACCGGTTGCGGTTGAGTTGTTAGCACAATGGCCGCCCTTTGTTCTGTAGGGATTTAAAGTGTATCTAATCCTAAAAACAGAAATGTAACATATTGCAGCTTCCCAGTCCTTAGATGAGGCAGTTGCATTCGTTTTCACTTTTCAGGCTAAGAAACTTTTCAGCAATTACAGAGAAAAACTTGTTGATCCTGTCAGAAATGCCGTGTCCTTGTCACTTACTGGGAGCATACAACAACGAGTTTTTGGTATCGAGTAAGAGTACCGATATTTTGCTTTCGGTACTCGCTGATACCGAGTACTGATACTGGTGCTTCCGCTGGCATGGAGCCAGCTCCTCGTGCAATCAGGAAGTCGGGTGGCAGGTAATCACATGCCGTCCGGCTTCCTGATTGCCCGTAAAGCCGGCTCCATGTTGTTTGGCTGGGAAACTGGCTTCCCAGGCAATCCGCATCCAGCCGGCTTCCCGGCCAATTCAGGAAACCGGGCGGTGAGTAATGACTGTGGTGGAAAAGTTGGTTAAGCTAAAGAATTCATTTTGATATTCGAGACTCCATCTTGTTTTACATAAGTCCAAGGTCTGTGGAGATCAATGGTTTTTATCTTTGCAGAAGTCTGCAAAGAGATATCTCAGTCTGTGATTTACAGGTTTTTTTAAGGATTCTTTCGTTCTTAGCAAACGCCCTTGTGGGGGTAGCTGATAAGATAAATATTGCCTATCTTTCAAAGCTGTTACAGTATAACTAACAAGGAAAAGATGCTGATGCTATGGTTTTAGAGAGTTAACCATTTAAAAGTTGTGATAAATAGTGAAATATTATTGGATGATTTGTATTTCTGTGTCGGCCCAGTGTGGGATGGCACTGGGAGGTATCTCATGAATTATGCTAATGTGCCTTTGTTTAAAAGTTTTGTAATTCCTCTTTTTGGTAGTAGTACGCTGGCTATCGTACTGCCCAACATATGTTCAATAAACCTTAATTATGTCAAGGACACAAATCTCTGTTCCTGGTTTTCCGAGGTCTGGTATTCCTGCCAGGACAGTTTCTGGTGACCCCTACGTGATGAAAAGACGGACCGAATGTTCAGCTGACCGGTGACCCGAGTGTGGAGAGACAGGGATCGATCTGATCAGGTACCATGGTAAGCATTACTTACCTTTTGTTCATTTTCATCGCTGTCTTTCTACACCTAATCCGGTCATTTGGAATTGTAAGTACGTTCAAGATTTGTGTTGCTTTCCATATTATAATGTTTGTATAAGTCTAACAATTTGTGTGGAAGACCAGCAGTGTGATGAATTTAGTACCTACAAATGATCAGCCCCCTGCTTATGGTTATAATGAAGCGGCTTCTATGCCCACACCATCAGCCTCTAAGCCTGCCACCACCCCACAAGGTAGTTCAATTATAAGAATTGCTCCACATATCCCTGTAAGCCAATAGAAAGTGCCACACAGACAGACAGTTACACATAATTTATCTCCAAACATAGGGATCCTATGATTAGCACCCACATTTAAGAATTGTGCATCGCAGGCACAAAATGAAGATTCTATGGTTTATTATAAAGATTTAAACAGGCGGTGGAGGCTGCTGGTGGAGACATTGAAAGAAAAACAAAAATCAGGAAGAAATGAATGACGGCTAATCTAGATTGAGGGAACAAGACTCTCTCCTCTCTACTGAAACTTGCCACTGTTATTTAAAGAAACAATAGCAGCTTTAGACTGAGAAAGAAAATAGTCTGTTTAAATTGTGGTAAGAAAGATCATATAAGGAGAACACAAAGTACACAGAGAGGGTCTGATAGATGCAGATAGATAACAGTAGTATAGGATATGTGTAAGGCAATTGTCTATGTTTGAATATTAGAGTAAATACACTGCATGCGCTTTGCTTGCTTGTCTGTTAGTTGTTAGTCTGTCTGTTCCGTCGGTGTTTAATGTTTGTTGTTTAAAAGTTTATGGAAGTGCGATTTGGAAGTTCACAAGACGCCCTCAGACCCCGGGCCAGGCACAAGCTGTTGACCCAGGCCATCTGAAAAGCAAGTGGTCTGTTTATTGATATACCCTTCCAGATTCGGTAAGTTATGGGTAACAATTCTGGTAAGACACAGGTAAAGGACTGTTTAATTGTTTTAAACATAAAAAGAGGGGCTACCTTTTTATACAACAATCTGCCAAAAACTGGGCAAAGTCCTGAGCCAGGAGTGAGCACGGAAACTGCGCAGCTGAACAAACCCCCCCGACCGGGACCCTGGGACACAGACAACAGGCGCTTACTGTACTCTCTGTGCCATAAGGTTTCATGGGTGTCTAGCTGCAAGGTAACCCAGCTTCTCAAAGCGGACCTTTGTTGTATAAATCCTGCATTGTTTGTTTCTTCTTTTAATATGTTGTATCAAAGTATAGCTAAGTTATCTTTACAAACCGTGGCTGCCCTGGGCAGATGATTGTGTGGCTTTGTGATTGCGTTCTGGTGATTAGTTCAGAGCGTTCTGTATGACAGTGAGCATTGTAATCAATGCGTGTGTGTGTGTGGTCAAGTCGGTGTGTATTTTATGAATTTAAGAAATTGGTATATATGAACCCTATCTTCTACATAATGAGAGTGATACACAGGGGGATAGCTCAAAGAGTGTGTCTCGTAAAAGAATAAAGTAGAATGTCTGGAGGGCTTTATGATGCACAGTTGTTCTGTTTAAATATATACTTAATTGGCCTGTATATTCTCTTTACTCACTGAGGAACTCTGGAAATGACTAATGGTGATTTTATTTCACACCAGCAAGATCGTACACCATGGAGCCCATCAAACAGTTAGAGTAGATTGGGAATACAACCTGAAGGATAAAGCCCAACACAAATCCATGGAGTTGAGTGTAAACAAGGAAGGTTGTTCCCTCGATATCAATACTTTCTCCACGGTTGGGCCCTATTTAATGCTCCTGAGGGTGATATTTTGAATCATGTTACACACCTAGAGCCCTATAGTAACAAATTCAGATCTTGATGAAAGGGATTAGAAGATTCTTTGTAATGCTCTATATCAAAGATGCAGTTATTTGTTGACGTAGTTGTTGATATACCTATTGGTCTTCATATCTGTTTTTTTGTTTATAATATAACAAATGAATGGAAGTGGAATGTCTTGTACAATGGTGACTGTAGATGAACAAGACCGTTATAAATATGATTTAGATATGGATTTAAAAGTTAGATGGGCCTTTTGTATGGCCATTATATAAGGTGATTGATGAAGGGTGTTGGACATTCATATTAATACGATTTAATGTTAGAGACCTAATCCTAGGTGTACCCAATTAGATTACTAATCCCAAACAGGGGAACATGGGAGAGGTGATGCCAAATTTGTGTCAGTGTTCTGAGAACCTAATGAGAGGGATACTTTTGTCCTAGCTAAAGTTGGCCCTGACTCTTGTGAAGTGCCTATAGTAAAGACTGCAGATTTGGTTGTTCCTCAACTATACTATTTGAAGCTAAATTTACTTTGTATATGTGAAAAATAAACTTAATTAAGAGTTGACACTTGGGACAGGAGGTGTGCAGCCTTTGTGAAAAATCAAATATATATATGTTAAAAGGATGTTTGGAGTCAGAGCAATCTTGTCAGAGACCAAGGGAAACCTATTATAGATCCAAAAGAAGCATCATGGATACTGCACTAAGAGCTGGTGGGCATGGCATTAGGTACACTGAATACTACATCAAGGAGTTTACTGTACATCTACACCAGTTCTAGGACTTGATGCAGCAGGGATACAGGGGCGCACAACAGTTACACCTGAAAAAAAGGCTTGATATTTATATAATATGGGGGGGGGCGAAAAAATGTTCTGCCCCGGGCGCCCATAACTCTGGTTGGTTACGCCACTGTCCAGCGGTGTCTGCATGCGGGTGCACGCATCCATAGACTTACCTTGCGTCTCTGCTTTTCTCTCTGCACTGTAAGTCACACAGCTGATCTCTGCATCACACCACTGACCTCTGCACTGTAAGTCACACCGGTGACATCTGCACTCTGCATCACACTGCTGACCTCTGCGTCACACCGCTGACCTAAGCACTGTGCGTCACAACGCTGCACTCTGCGGCATTTGTAGTCCTCTATAGCTGATGGTATTATTCTGCATTAGAGTGTAAGCTCCTCTGTACAGACTGATGTGACTTCTCTGTACAGCACTGCGGTATATGTCAGAGCTTTATAAATGTATAATAATAGTGTGTGACTGTGCGGGGGACATTAGAGTGTTCGCTACTTTAGTGCATAGAATGCCAGGGGGGTTGGGGGGCCAGTGAGATCCGATTCTCTATAGCAATATGTCTGTGAAGGTTCTCATTCATCCAGGCCATGGTATATCTGTAAAAAAATAAGTCAAGGCAACTGGACTTACTGTATTTTCCTTGAAGACGTTTCACTGGACATCTGACCAGCTTTCCCAATTCAGAAATTTCTGATATGAGAAAGCTGGTTGGATGACTAGTGAAACTTCCTCAAGAAAAATACAGCAAGTCCAGTTGCCTTGACTTATTTTTTACAGATATTCTCTATAGCAAGCTTCCTATACAGTTGCATGGTTTGTGTATGGGTTGTAGCAAGGCTTGTGTGTCAGCTGTAGCCCTCCGGTACTTACTAGTGGCCGGCCCTGCCCCTCGATTGCGCTTCTATGTTTGGCTCCGCCCCCTGTTGTGAGGGGTGTGGCCTGCCAGTGGTCACGTGATTGGGCTGCTCAGTCTAAAATGCCCGGGCCTATTGTTAGTCCCAGTCCGGCCCTGACATACATTGGAGATACGGGGGCCTAGTGAGACCAATACAGGATAGGTAGGGACAGAGAAGGAAAATGTTGGATTTGTGTATGTTTTGTTTTGCTTGTCATATATCAAGAAACTATATAAACAATATTCGTTGTAACCAAGATGAGCCCAGCTGTGATGGTTAACTGTCTGGCCTAGTGTCTATTATATAAGAAAAACGAACAAAGAGAAAGGAGCTGATACTAACGTTTTCCTCTTTCCTGCTGCATTCATGTATGTCACCTGGAGAAAACACCTGATCCATACTCCCAAACCCAATCACTAGATGGAAAAATACCAACTTCGATCTCTTATGCAGATGCAAACACAGCAATATGACCTCACTGATACGGACTAACTGCAAGGATGAGTTGTAAAGTTCCACATCAAGATCTTGTCTATTCTGCTCTTCCCAAGCTTGGAGAAGTAAAGGACTAGGATTTCATTGGACAACATCAATGCCATGCTCCTCACAGGCTGAGATGAGCGTTATGAGAACATCTTGAGGAAGTGTGGACCTGTGGACTTTCCTTCATCATACTTGAACGCTTGCTCTGCTGGAAGATTTTGTTGGTATCTACAGGAACTGATAAAGGACTAGGTGATGAGTGGGGAGGTTGGAGTGGGTTTTGTTTTCATTTTTACTAGTTCACTGAATGAACTGTAGGGGGAAATGTGGTGGAAAAGTTGGTTAAGTTAAAGAATCCATTTTGATATTCGAGACTCCATCTTGTTTTACATAAGTCCAAGGTCTGTGGAGATCAATGGTTTTTGATCGATGCTATGGTTTTAGAGAGTTAACCATTTAAAAGTTGTGATAAATAGTGAAATATTATTGGATGATTTGTATTTCTGTGTCGGCCCAGTGTGGGATGGCACTGGGAGGTATCTCATGAATTATGCTAATGTGCCTTTGTTTAAAAGTTTTGTAATTCCTCTTTTTGGTAGTAGTACGCTGGCTATCGTACTGCCCAACATATGTTCAATAAACCTTAATTATGTCAAGGACACAAATCTCTGTTCCTGGTTTTCCGAGGTCTGGTATTCCTGCCAGGACAGTTTCTGGTGACCCCTACGTGATGAAAAGACGGACCGAATGTTCAGCTGACCGGTGACCCGAGTGTGGAGAGACAGGGATCGATCTGATCAGGTACCATGGTAAGCATTACTTACCTTTTGTTCATTTTCATCGCTGTCTTTCTACACCTAATCCGGTCATTTGGAATTGTAAGTACGTTCAAGATTTGTGTTGCTTTCCATATTATAATGTTTGTATAAGTCTAACAATTTGTGTGGAAGACCAGCAGTGTGATGAATATTGCAGTGTGTGTGTGTGTGTGTGTGTGTGTGTGTGTGTGTGTGTGTGTGTGTGTGTGTG
>NW_017306776.1:895909-919623 GCF_000935625.1 Nanorana parkeri | reverse complement strand
CACTAAGGGGAGCAGGGGAGTGACCTGTTCAACTCAGTCATTACCAGAGAGTAGCTAACTCTGGGGTGCAGGCCTAAGGAGAGGTTGTGTGGATCAATAGAAAAGAGCCCTAAGATAACAATATATAGAAAACAAATATGGAAATTGGATGATCCGGTATGTGGGCGACTGGGATAGGTGGACTAAAAGGGAATATTCCAGCTGTGGGACATTTAAACCTAAAGCTTGGGAGGAAATTAAAGAAATGATTGGGCCTCATGGGCTCGGGGGGCCTGCCAGCGATATTCAGATGTGCATGTGTTTACTTAAGACACAGAAAAGATCAAGAACAATGAAACTTAGATTAGGTGAGGTATTAGAACCACAGAAAGATGGCAATGATGATGATGAGTGAACAGGAAGAAGACAAAGTATTAGAAAAGGGTGCATCTAGGGTTGCCACCTTTTCTTCAAGCGAAACCCGGAGACTTTAGAGCAGGGGTGGCAAACCTCCGGCCCTTCAGCTGGGGTGAAACTACAAATCCCATGATGCATCTCTCTTCGGGAGTCATGTCTGTGGCTGTGAGAATCTTACAATGCCTCGTGGGATTTGTAGTTCCACCACAGCTGGAGGGCCGGAGGTTTGCTACCCCTGCTCTAGAGAAATACTGACATTTTTTGGGGAGAATGAGTCGCGGCTTATTCATATGTAAATATCACAATTGAGACTATTTTCAGTGGGGGGCAGTAGTCCCTATCTTAATTTTGGTTGCCCCTGTCTGCCTGACATTTTGTGTCCGGGTTTCTGCTGCCATGAAACCCGAACACAGTTTCAAAACCCGGACCGTCCGGGTGAATCCTGGACAGGTGGCAACCCTAGGTGCATCAGCTGCAGCTGCCAACCAGAACAGAGTTACAATGTTTTTAAGAAACTAGATGAATTACAGCAGAGAACAGAGCTGCAATGTGCTAAGAAATTAAATGAGATGCATGAGAGAATGGAAAAGGAGCTAGATGATTTTGATAAAAATAAAAACAGAGTATTTGAGGATATAGAAAAGTTACTGGCCTTCTTCATAGATCAGTTGGGGAACATTCCTTTAGTACCTACAAATGATCAGCCCCCTGCTTATGGTTATAATGAAGCGGCTTTTATGACCACACCATCAGCCTCTATGCCTGCCCCAACACCACAATGTAGTTCCATTATAGGAATTGCTCCACATATCCCTGTAAGACAGCCAATAGAAAGTGCCACACAGACAGACAGTTACACATCATTTATCTCCAAACATAGGGATCCTATGATTAGCACCCACATTTAAGAATTGTGCATCGCAGGCACAAAATGAAGATTCTATGGTTTATTATAAAGATTTAAACAGGCTGTGGAGGCTGCTGGTGGAGACATTGAAAGAAAAACAAAAATCAGGAAGAAATGAATGACGGCTAATCTAGATTGAGGGAACAAGACTCTCTCCTCTCTACTGAAACTTGCCACTGTTATTTAAAGAAACAATAGCAGCTTTAGACTGAGAAAGAAAATAGTCTGTTTAAATTGTGGTAAGAAAGATCATATAAGGAGAACACAAAGTACACAGAGAGGGTCTGATAGATGCAGATAGATAACAGTAGTATAGGATATGTGTAAGGCAATTGTCTATGTTTGAATATTAGAGTAAATACACTGCATGCGCTTTGCTTGCTTGTCTGTTAGTTGTTAGTCTGGCTGTTCCGTCGGTGTTTAATGTTTGTTGTTTAAAAGTTTATGGAAGTGCGATTTGGAAGTTCACAAGACGCCCTCAGACCCCGGGCCAGGCACAAGCTGTTGACCCAGGCCATCTGAAAAGCAAGTGGTCTGTTTATTGATATACCCTTCCAGATTCTTTACTAACCTTCTTATTTGTGTCAGTTATGGGTAACAATTCTGGTAAGACACAGGTGAAGGACTGTTTAATTGTTTTAAACATAAAAAGAGGGGCTACCTTTTTATACAACAATCTGCCAAAAACTGGGCAAAGTCCTGAGCCAGGAGTGAGCACGGAAACTGCGCAGCTGAACAAACCCCCCCGACCGGGACCCTGGGACACAGACAACAGGCGCTTACTGTACTCTCTGTGCCATAAGGTTTCATGGGTGTCTAGCTGCAAGGTAACCCAGCTTCTCAAAGCGGACCTTTGTTGTATAAATCCTGCATTGTTTGTTCTTTTAATATGTTGTATCAAAGTATAGCTAAGTTATCTTTACAAACCGTGGCTGCCCTGGGCAGATGATTGTGTGGCTTTGTGATTGCGTTCTGGTGATTAGTTCAGAGCGTTCTGTATGACAGTGAGCATTGTAATCAATGCGTGTGTGTGTGTGGTCAAGTCGGTGTGTATTTTATGAATTTAAGAAATTGGTATATATGAACCCTATCTTCTACATAATGACAGTGATACACAGTTCAATAGCTCAAAGAGTGTGTCTGGTAAAAGAATAAAGTAGAATGTTCTGTTTAAATATATACTTAATTGGCCTGTATATTCTCTTTACTCACTGAGGAACTCTGGAAATGACTAATGGTGATTTTATTTCACACCAGCAAGATCGTACACCATGGAGCCCATCAAACAGTTAGAGTAGATTGGGAATACAACCTGAAGGATAAAGCCCAACACAAATCCATGGAGTTGAGTGTAAACAAGGAAGGTTGTTCCCTCGATATCAATACTTTCTCCACGGTTGGGCCCTATTTAATGCTCCTGAGGGTGATATTTTGAATCATGTTACACACCTAGAGCCCTATAGTGAAAGGGATTAGAAGATTCTTTGAATGCTCTATATCAAAGATGCAGTTATTTGTTGAAGTAGTTGTTGATCTACCTATTGGTCTTAATATCGTTTTTTTTTGTTTATAATATAACAAATGAATGGAAGTGGGATTTCTTGTACAATGGTGACTGTGGATCAACAAGACCCTTATAAATATGATTTAGATATGGATTTAAAAGTTAGATGGGCCTTTTGTATGGCCATTATATAAGGTGATTGATGAAGGGTGTTGGACATTCATATTAATACGATTTAATGTTAGAGACCTAATCCTAGTGCGTTATCTGCAGGATAGCCAAGTTAAAATAAAAAGAATAGGTCTGAACAAAAAGAAAAGGAATACAACCACCACATCTGAGAACTGGTAAGCTGCAATATAGGACAGCAGCACAGGAATAAAACAAGTGCACATGATCAGATGTTGAGAGAGGTGAGGGATAGAGCGATTATCTCATCATAAAACGACAACACATTTCCAGGGTTCTAACACCCCCTTCTTCAAGGCCTAATGACTAATAGATTTTATGTTGATCATTGTAACCTATTCAAGCCTGACACCACCCAGATTCTTATCAGCACGTTTGAGCCCCAATGAAGGGAGACATTAGAACCTCTGAAATGTGCTGGCCTGTCCTTTTGACCTGATATGATGAAATAACTTCTTCATAGTCTCTCAACATTTGGTGTAGCTCTCCTGTACCTCTATCTTTTTTTCCTGTCTGTGATACCGTTAGAGAGATTACCTCATACTTCCTATCCCTGTGACACCAGAAAAAGAAATGCAGAAAGCAGTTGTCACAGAGAAAGGAAGGCACAGGCAGCAATAAAAACGTTCACAAGTTCTAACCCTTCCCCATTCTATGAAAGATTTGTTTTTGTCAGTAGAGAGACTTCCCATCAGTTCCTGTTTTGACAGGAAGTGAGTGTAAATCTCCGTAATAGGGACACAGACAAAAATAAAAACCTGAAGGAGGCTCCAAACTTTCCCCGCTCTATCCAAGATTTAGCTGAAATTGTTGGATTAAGTTGGAATCAAGAATTCAGGTCAAATGAGGACCTACATGAGTTCACAGCTCATAGACCTCCATGCATAATGACAGGTCTAGAAAATGCCTCTTCTCTCTTTATTAAGAATTCTGCATGAATTGTGCACACCTAATACTCTCATACAATCAATGTATATAGTATATATACCAGTACTACAGTACTGTTTTCTGGTTAGGGATGTGTGGCCTTGGACAGAACTTATATAGACTCTTATGATGTTATCCCTCCAGCAGTCTGAGATACTCAGGGCCGACACATTTATTGCAGGTTCCTAAGCAATATTATGGCTGATAACTGGTCTAATCTGTTCAACACTCTATGTGAACCTAATCCACATATTCTACTCAACTGTCTGCAAAATCTATTAGGTACAGGGGAAGCTGAGCATAAAGTAGCCAACCAACAGTGGTCAGAAAGCTTCTTGACCACTAGTGGCAGACCACAGCAATTATTGTTTAGCCCTGATACCCAAACTGAGACCTGAAAGCCACTTGCAGCCTTTTAATACCAACTCTTGGCCTCCAGCTACAAGTACAGGAAGATGGCGCATTGGTTGGTAAAGCAGTGCCATGGAATCTTCCCCCCAGTCTCTAATTGCCTCCTGTGGCTGGTCTTCAGTCCCCAACCACATCTGCAGTATGTCCACAGACTTTGAAAGACATTGTGCAAAGTCTGTGACTCCTGTAGTGACTCCCTTTGACACCAACTGGCTCTTGCTCTCCAACAACCAGTACAGGTAGAGGGGGTATTGACTGGTAAAGCGGTGACTGAAACGTGCTCATGTAACCTTTTCCTCAGTCTCTAATTGCCTCCTGTAGCTTGTCTTCAGTCCCCAACCACCCCTCTAGTATGTCTACAGACTTTGACCAAGACAGTCAAAGACATTGTACAAGGTCTGTGACTCCTGTAGTATGTCTGTGGTTTCTAACAATCTTCTGTAGCACTACACTACACTGCTGAATATTATGTGCGGCCCTCTGAAACAGTCAGGGATGCAATTGTACGTAGTAGGTTGACCAGTGACCTTCAGTGACAGTAGTCGTTTATGACCAGCTATTATGGTAGATTGGTGGTAGTACAGTGGGTGGTAATGCCATGTAACATGGGCAGGACGGTCAGTACAATTGCATCGCTCTTGAGCAGCTTTTATTAAAGTTTTTGAGAAAGTTCCGGTGGTGGTGGGGGGAGGAGTTTTAAGCACGGGTCTACTTTGAAAGTGGTAAATCCCTTTAAGAGCAAGATATCTCAGAGCAATATATAAACGGTATTATAGCATTTACTTCTTGTCTGCTAATTGCGGTTGAACAAGGTGACCCATTTGTGCCTTTGTTCTTATGCTACTTTGGGAAGGGACGAAGCAGCTGAACTGTTCTGTTGATTTACAGTAAAATATTTATCTAGAAAAAAGTGGCACTCCGCACCAAACACACATGATCCGACAGGCACATATACTCAATGTGAACAGAACTTTTCTTATAATATACAGGCTGATTTTAATGAACAATTCCTGCACTGTGAAAACATTCAGTGTTCCCTCTAAGAAGCACACAACGTCAATCATATATTGCTATCTAGGAAAAGGCTTTGCTACATGTATCTATAAAGCTGCCTGGGAATAGGAAGCAGGGCCATTTATAGCTTTCATTTAAAGGGTCAGTCCACTGAAAAATAACATTTCAGTTTTGGGAAAAAGGCTGGCAGGTTTAGTCCCATGTTGGTAGAGACTGGCAGGTTCAGTCCCATGTTGGTAGAGGCTAGCAGGTTTAGTGCCATGTTGGTAGAGACTAGCAGGTTTAGTCCCATGTTGGTAGAGGCCGGCAGGTTTAGTCACATGTTGGTAGAGGTCGGCATGTTTAGTCACATGTTGGTAGAGGCTGGTGGGTAGAGCCACGTACCGATTTCTTTAATTCCTTGGCAATTCAATCAGCGAAACCTCTCAACTATATAGCCCCCCACCTATGCTCCTCAGCCTTGCTGCCTCTGCTCATTTACTGTATTCTCCATAACATAAATAAAATGAAAAATCCAACAGGGAAAGTGACACTCTTATACAGTTGAAGCAGGTGGGCAGGGTAGAGATCACATCACCAGTGTTCCCAAGAGTTATAAGATGCATGGACGGGATTTAACTGGCAGCAGATTAAAAAAATTAAATGATCATTTTTAAAATTCGGATACTAATGCTTAAAAAATTATTTACAAGTCTCAGAAGCAAAACACAATGCGCGTGCACACTAACATCTTCCCCAAGGTTAACCAGTGCCGGAGGTATTCAGGACCCACCTGCATGGACAAAAACATGGGGTCATAGGAGCATGAATGTTTTAGCAAATGCATGCGGGAAGGGTAATGGTAGCTAGCATCCCCCAGGGCCAGTTTGGACCTGACAGTGATCTGAGAAATATATCCAACATGGCTGACCACTGCCTACCCCAGGATCGGACAGCTGGAAGTGTCTATGGTATCCTGCTGGCCCCCATAGTCAACAGGACCTTCAACTGATCTCATTTTGGCAAGATCGAGCATCAGTTCTCGGGCACCTTACCCAACCTTAGCCTTTTTTTTTCTGCTAATAGGGGAGGGAAGAGTTATAACCTCTGACAGTTTTTTATCACTGTGTCCCCCAGTAGGGAGATTTCCTCTTTTTTTTTTTTACTGGTTCTAGGAAAATAATTGTGAGAAATTTTATTTCTCATTATCTTTGTTGACACTTTAGTGTACCATTCTCCAATATGCACTAGGTGGGGCTATTAGGTTGGCTGAAGCACTGTGTAGCCAATCAATTCACTTTGATTGGGTGACACCATCGAGGCACAAAATGTACAATGATCTCCTATCTTCATGTAGTCATTCCTTTACTACACCACTCCTGTCATTAAGTAAGGTTTCCAGGGATGTCCTTCTTAGGGTTTTCAACGAGATCAAGTATCTCGTGTGCACAGAACCATATAGAAGGTTCTGTTCTGATTTGGCACATTATAATGTTCATAGTCTTCATTTCAAGGATGGATAGAACCATGACAAAGTTCAGAAAGCACCATCTGCAAACTTAAAGCCGCCAGATACTCTTAGGGAGCCACTAAGGATGGACTTTCATAGAAGGTGTCAGAATGTACTTAACAAATCTAATATTAGACATTTTCAGACATTGCCTACCTGAAATTTATTTGGGCCTACTTTATTTAAAGGGGTTGTTCATTTTAAGAAAGTCGCCTATCGATGTACTTGGGCCTACTTTATTTAAAGGGGTTTTCCATTTTAAGAAAGTCGCCTAGAAGTGAGCGTTGATGGGGACCCTCATTATAGAATTCCCATTATTTATGCCAATCATTGCTCCTCAGTTTCAGTACATTGCTGCAGATTTGCTATCAAGACTGTTTCTTGAAACATTTGCAAGCCCCTCCTTGACCAGCGTTTCTAAGATGTTGCCAGGCCCTTTCTACTGTATTTGATTGCTTGGCACAGCTTTTTGTCCTTTGTCTTAATTACATGTTGGCCAAAGGTATAGGGTAAAGGTCTTTAGATTTCACCAAGATACCTGTTTAGGAGGAGGAGTGGCATCAGGCAACTGTGCTGAAATCAAGAGACATATACAGTCTGGTGGAGCAATTCTGTAGCTCAAACGCTACATTTACAATATCACACTTGTCCAGTACTTAATGCTCAGGTTACTATCTTCTGGTTTTAATGGTAATTAATGAAATATGAGAGCTGGGCTCTAAATAGTTGCTAGGAACAAAACAAATACTTTCTAGTTTCTCCTGTTGATGAAACATAATACTGGAAGCTAGATGGGAACGGCCATTCTCGGATTTCTGGGCTACATAACGGGTCCCAGACAGTGAAGCAAATCTATATGGATTCACTGCTAGTGATGCCAGTGACCAAGAACTAATATGCAGCCCAGGAAAATAGCTTCCAAAGTAGGCTTCTCACACAGGTATTTTGCTTCATTAGAATGCCTCATGTCAAAGGACAACTGATAAGTCAGACTGATGGTGTTGGTATAACAATACAATTACAGTATACAGTATTTTTGTGGCCCTTGCATCAATATGCAAGCTCCTCTTATCTTCTAAAACCCCCTACCCCCATGCAAAAAAGTCAAGTCAACTGGATCCCATAGATGGCTTGGTCAACAGAGATGGTCTAAACTGACAGTTTTTTGCCAACTATTGGAAATTGTATGGCACCTATACAGTAATCTGGTGGCCCGTTCAACCTTTTCTTTTTTATTGTATGCCATTCTCACTGCTCCCAGCCACACCATATTATCCTCCACAAGTCTGAATGAGGGTCAGTCTACCTTAGAGGGAACACTTTGTCTAAAAGAAGGATAAAATTAAAAAAAAGTATCAAATAAACCCTTTTCCGAACATATCACAAACAAGCAATCAATATCACAGTACAGAGTGCACTGTACATGGAACTACAGGAAAAAAATCCAGCACTGGTTAACACATATAAAGTGTAGAGCAGAATGCGCAAGTCATTCCATACTCTGTACTGTGTCAGCACACCTGCTTTATCTGCATACAAACATCTGCGCTGCCTCCTCTCCATCAGTAAGAAGGCGCCTGGTACCCCTTGGGGTTGATGTCCGCATTTTCAGTGAAAGGAGGGCTCTGATAGGTTTCCGTGCTCTCTATTCCGCTGCCTGTCGGGTAGCCTGGGTAGGCGCCATTGGGTCCGCTTGCAAACTGATCCGTGGCAAAGAGAGACATGTCAGTCCCTAAGCGGAATCGCTGGAAGGCCATCACTGCCATGACACTCTGGAGGAAAAGGTTAGGTTATAGGGTTAGCACGGGGGTTAGGACATGGCATGCAAAATGAGGTCAACAAGTTAACAAGTTTAAAAAACGATCTCCTGAGGAAGCACTTGGAGCGTGAAATGCGTTGAGAAAAATCCTATTCCTGATATAAGAGGCATCTATGTGCTGTATGAGTACAAGAGTATGTTACATCAAATTTGTGTGTTATGGTCATTTAGCCTCAGATTATAATTCTGGAATAGTTCATTTGGAGATCAGTTTGCTCTTTTCTTCTTTGAAATGCGTACATATCAATTATATCTTTGTAAACACGTTTTAGCCTTTGTATAATAAAGAAACCTTGTTTTATCATGTTGTAATTGCTTGGTTTTTGTCACCTGCTGTGTATCAAACTTTCTAGGCCCTTCTCTCTCTAAAATGCATTCTCCATGACACCCACCCACCAATGTATGGAGCCTGTACTCTAGAGAGAGGAACCACAAAGCTTGTTTCACAGTGCTAGCTGGCTAGGCAGTAGGGGGAAAGAACTCTTGATCAGGGTCACTGACAACAATAAAAGTCGCAAACCCTTCCCCATCTAAAGTTTAAAAAAATAAGGTTGCAAAAGGGCTTGGCTGGAGCTCTGCTTTAAAGTGACCCTTGCTATTTCTTTTGGTATCTCATCTTCAAAGATCAGCAGTAGTACACCAGCATAATAAGTCTGCCCGGATACAATGACATCACCCCTCTTTTCTTACTGGCTGGAATTATTATATTTTTCTATTGGCTGACTGCCTATTGTCAGCCAATAGCAGAGTGAGGCATCAGCTAATTAGAAAAATCCAGCCAATCTGGAACGGAGAAATGATGTCATTGTATCCAGGCAGATTTCTGAAGCTAAAGTCAATTTTTACACAAAGCTTTACAGCTGCTAAGTACAGATTGCTGAAGAGGAGCAACGAAGAGCTTTAACAGCCTACTTACTCAGACACTGTTAGATGACATAGCAATGAGTCGAATTTACTAAGAGCAGAGCAGGCAGAATCTGGAGCAGCTGTACATGACAACCAATCAGCTGCTAGCTTTTGTTTTTTTAACGTTTAACTGAACAAGCTGAATATAGAAGCTGATTGGTTACTCTGCATGGCTGCTCCAGATTTCTGTCTGCTCCAGTTTTGGTAAATTCGTTTTTTTGGTATCGAGTACAGATATTTTTTTTTCAGTACTCGCCGATACCGAATACCAATACCGGAAGTCCCATTGAGGAAGTCGGGCAGCGTGTAATGACTCGCTACCTGGTTTCCTAATTAGCCTGGAAGCCGGCTCCTTGCTCCCTCGTAACCAGGTGACGAGGATGCATGGAGCCAGCTTTCTGACCAATCAGGAAGCCGGGAGGCAAGTAATGACTTGCCGCCTGGTTTTCTGAGAAAGCTGGCTCCGTGCTCCCTCGTCACCGAGTCCTGATTGGCCCGGGAAGACCAGCTCCATGCTCCCTGGTGACGAGGGAACATGGATCAGGCTTCCCAGCCATTCAAGAAGCCGGGAGGCATGTAATGACTCGCCCCCTGGCTTCTTGATACCCGAATTTCCGGTATCAAGATAATTATCCGGGGTGTTTGGGCGAGAACGAGTACTCGGTATCGGCACTGACACTGATACTAGTATCGGTATCGGTGCATCCCTAGTAAATTCCCCTCATTATGTCTCTCTCATGGCTCACTCATTTCTGAAGCAGACCTTAACTCTGAGTTGAGCTGAGTGTTTAACTGGCATATTTCAGGAAGATGTAACTTGAGATCTAATAGATGCAGACAGAAATAAAGCATGTTCAAGTGTTCACATTTTGAGTTTATATTGTGGCTTTTTAAAATTACTTTTTATGTAAACTTTTTAATTTTTACTTTCTTATTTAACCAAATTTTCATTACTGTATTACATGTCTATTGTTGTACATTCTATTTCCAACAAATATATTGAGCATTAGTGGTGAACAACCCAATAATTGCTGGACCCTTAAAAGGTCATAAACACACAAAAGTCAGAAAGGAAGTGAACCAAAATGGGTTCTAATTGTAATTATGTCAATGATCTACATTCTGTACCCAATGTATACATATAGGACTTCTTTATCAAAGTAGAGGCATAACCAAATATTTTTTTAAGTTTTAGGTACAGTCGGGAAGGGTTGAAACTCTTGTAGGTCTATTTTAGTGCTGTATGTGTGCCCTTGGTTAGATTTTCCTTCTTTTCCTTTCCAGGAGCCACAACAACAACTGAGAAGGAATCTCTCCAAAGTGAAGGGAATTCCCCACAAAACAGGTGTCCTCATTAAGGATTACCCTTAATGTGAGTGTCCTCATTAAAGATTTACCCTTACTTCAGGTGACAACTGTAAAGTTTTGTTAGAATACACATTATTGTATCTTTAGCAATAACTCCTGCAGTATTCAATTTCGGTCACTAGGTGGCAGTGTTTATACGTTCTGTTATATATCTATGGTATATTATTATTATTATACAGGATTTATATAGCGCCAATAGTTTGCACAGTGCTTTACAATATAAGGAAGACATTACAGTCACAATACAATTTAAGACAAGATGGTAAGGAGGGCCCTGCCCGTGAGGGCTTACAATCTATGCTCTTTCGTATTGAATAAGGTAGAGAATAAAGCTGTGGCTTCCTTCCTGTTTTAGCCAAGCCATGTGCAGGATGCATATCAGACTCTGTGTTTGTGTTTCTCTGTCAGGCTGTGCAAGACGTTCCAACAAATTTTGGTTTTCCCACCTTTTGTTCTAGTGACCAGGTAAAATATGACTCTATCATGCTGGTAGACACACACAGCAATAAAATCTTGACAGAGGATCCTAATCCTTCCCTACTCTATCCATAACTAAAAAAGTTTTAGCTATACAATAAATATACATAAATCAATGCAATTACATCATGTATCCCCTGTCAATCTAATAAATTTAGGCCAGAGAGTAGGTAGGAGCGATTCTTACATTTAGGCTGTTGGAAAGGGGGACATATTTGTAGTCCTAATCAAGAGAACAGCCTAGGCAACAACCGTGCTCATCTATAGATACAGTACAGTTAGTGAGCATTGTCACACTAGGACAGAAATTGTGTTACTGGCAGGATCACCAGGTGAAAATAAAGGGAAAACACTTTTAAAAAGAAAACAAATGCAGCCACCATATATCTACGGGCTGGTAAGCTGCAATATGTTACATCTTTGGGGTTTAGATATGCTTTAACGGCCAAGAGATCCGCTCAGCAAACTAAGCTAATTTATAGATGATTCCATTATCTGTGAATCTGCTCAGTTTTGGTCTGATCTCCATGTGGATCAATTCACTAATTTCTAGATCTAGACGTGCAACTATAAAGTTTGTTATTGCAATAAGAACATATCACGGATAGTTCTGGGAGTACTTTACTGTTAATGGACTTTCATCTAAACTACTCATCAATTTGTATGAAATTGATATGAGAAGTTGATCATTAAACTGTTTTCTTATAAAACAGGACATCAATAAATCTATCACGCGCCAACTTGAAGGAAAAAAAGAGTCATGTTTGAAGCCTGAAAACTTCTACTGCCTTTTATATTCAGTAGATAAAAATCTGCAAACATGAGAAACTGGGAATTATAAAAAACGTGCAGGAAGTGAAGTCTTCTCCCACACACCACCAATGTAAAGGAAGCCTCCTCCACTGACCACCAATGCAAGGGGGCTTTTCTCCACTAACTACCAATGAAAAGGGGCTCTTTGCTGATGACCATTGTTAGGGGGCCCACTGACTCTCAATGCAAAAGCCCTTTTCCACTGACCACCATTGTAAGGGGATCCTTCTCTACTGACTCTCAATGTGAGAGGTCCTTGTCCACTGACCACCAGTGAAAGGGGATCCTTCCCCACTGACTCTCAATGCAAAAGGTCCTTTTCCACAGACCACCCGTGAAAGCAGATCCTTCTCCACTGATGATTAGTTTAAGGGGATTCTCCTCCACTGACTCTCAATGTAAAAGGTTATTTTCCACAGATCACCAGTAATGGGGGATCCTTCCCCACTGACTCTCATTTTAGGGGTCTTTATCCACTGACCACCAATGTAAGAGGGCCCTTCTTTACTGATCACCTTTATAAAGGGGCAATTTTACATTGAACATCATTGCAAAGGGAAGCTTTTAATCTAACCACCAATATTAAGTGGGCACTATGTCACTTTTCGGGTCTGCATTCTTGTTGGCATTAGATATAACAATTGTAAGCAGGGTACTCGAAATGGACATTGTTTCAAGGCTTTCTACTTGAAAAAAGGGTTGAGAAAGGATATAGAGTATCCAGCCCTTTAATGCATAAGTTACAATCTATTGACTTTATGTGGTAATTATGTGTTGAGAAAGCCATGTCGGTTCTACCTTCTGTTGTCTGGTAATGGCAACCTATGGTAAGATTTACTAAGTATAATTACGACACCTCTCTCACATGCACCTTACTAAATAGTAAAGAAATATATAAATGATATTATTTGTATTTAGTCAAACATAATTTTTTCCCAGTTCCAGACCCATAACATTGGATGCCACAGTGGTAACACCTGTTGATAAGTGTCACAAAAACCTAAAGAGTAGTCCTTATCTTACCCAAGAGATAATAGAGAAGAAGGAGAAGGCGATGGCAGCTCTTGCCGCGTCAGCCGCTTGGTCCACTTCCTGTGAGTAAGGCGTTCTTTGCCACTGGTTGGCCAGGAAACAGAAGCACACAAACCAGAGGAAGGCCCATAATGCTGTAGAAAGCAAAGAAAGAGACAGTAATGTGCTGTATGAGCTGAAAACCCACAATGGCAATGTGGTTAGTATATCTGTGGTGGTCTTTTCATGGATAATGGATTGACCTTAACAGGTTAAACAGATGTGAGGACGGGGCCAGAATTTATATAGCCAATATAGGCCATGGCCTAGGACAGCAAAGCCACCAAATATGGTAAACAGCCACCCACTTATCATGTTCCTTAACATAATTCCCTGTGCTGGAGCATTTTTTTGGGGGCCCCTCATTTAGCTGCGCCCCAAGTATAAACACTTGTATAGATATACCTTACCTTTGTAGAGCCTCCTATTTCTCACCAGCTGAAACATTATCAGGGCTATTCACAAAAGGGTGAATAGTGGGGAGAAGACAGAAGAAGGGAACAATCTAGGACAAAATTGCTGATTTGGAAAAATTTGTCAATTCAGCTCAATTTCCAGTTCAGCTATGTTGTCCTAGATTGTTCACTTCTCCTGCCTTCTCCAAACTCTTCACCATATAGTGTCACCATTTAACGCATAACCTTGATAACAATGAGGCTAATGAGGAGCCTGTTTGGCACAAAAACAGGTCCAGTTGAAATAAGCACCTGTAAACCTTAGGAATCCATTTAAAGCTCATTGAACCCTTAAACACAAACAAAAACACCTTGAAGTATATGTATAGGCCAAATTTTTGTTTACGTTTTGGATAGAGAAGGGGTTGAAACCTATGTCCCTTTATTTTTGTCTGACTGTGTCACATTGGTAAATCTTACATTCACATACTGTGCTACAGAAGCAACAGGAAGTGAAACAACATTTCTACAAAGTGAGGGGAATGTCCCTTTTTGGCACCAGAACAGATGTCCCCTTTAGAAGATGTATCTTTGCCTCTTGCTCTGGTGACAACTATGACATTTTGGATTTCCAATTAATTTCTGCCTCAGTGACAATGGTCATTCCAAGTTACAAAAGTAAGGGTGACTGTATCCAGTGGGGACACAAACAGCAGTTAAATGCTTTACAGGAGTTATAATCTACACTATCCACTATCCCCCCAAAAATTGAATATATATACACTTTAATGTCACAATTCCCATTGACTCCAATCTATTTCCCCAAAAAACTGAAACCCTGCCTACCAGTGCAGTCCAGCCCGGTCCTTATTTTTTCTGCCTCTGCACAATGGGTAAATTTTTGTTGGTCCACTAATAGATCACCCACTCCTGCTTCAAACTGATGGCAGAGTAGGGTGCACGTGTGCCTTCTCTTTTAGTTGTCAGCTCTTGGTGTACTGTTGCAGAATTGACAAAATGTCCATATCAGCTCACTGCCCTTAACCTTTGACGTGCCTTGTGTAATGCTCTATTTTCACAATAACAAAATCAGACCAGGAATTGGATAGCCATAGATCTTGTTGAGTGAGCAAGTTTTTCATAAATACTGTCCAAAAATCAGAATTGTATTGTGTTTTTCTTTGGAGTTGCCAAAAGCAGCATAAGAGGCCCTAAAATTAACAGACTGCCCAACACTTTTGTATATCAACCAAAACTCAGGTACAAATCTAACCACCTTGGAACTATCACACTCTAAAGCAAAGAAAAAATGAGTCATTAAAAAAGACCATTATATATTTTGCAGCTACATCTCACTACATCTTGTGCCACTGGCTAAATGACTTATACAGTCCACGGGTAGTTTGGACGAATGCTGTAGACACCGGTATTTACAGTTCTACTTGAAAGATAACCTGCAACTGCGAGTTTCACTTCATTGTGAAGCAGTGTAAAAATAAGGTAATGCGACCATACAATAAAACCGCACATTTATTTGTAACCTTTAATAGAGAGAAGTGTGTGATAAAACCGGAAAGCTTTGAAGCAGGGGGGTGGTTATATGTCTCTGACTTCTGATAATGATACATTTCATTCTAACAAGAGAATTGTGTATTTAAGATGTATGTATCCTTTCACATACAGTAATCCCCAATACCCTTTTCCCTTTCCACCATCAACTTCTTATTTGTTGATCCTGCAAGCATGCCTCCTTCTGCAACGCTATGTTTGGAGGTCCGAGAACCTTACAAAAGCATATTTCAATTTGCAGCAGCCTTGTCACCCTACCCTGCATCATCTCCCCATAGGAAAGACGGATGACGTAGTCATGTCGGCCCCTCATTGTGGAGAATGGATGGTCTACTGTATCCAATAGCAAAAGCAGTGGTTCCAGAAAGGAGGAGGGCTCCTCCACTTGTGTGTGCCACAAGTGTCCACTCACTGGCCCTGCAGGAGGATAGAATGCAGAGACTGGGTGGTTTGTGACCACAATGAAACCACCAACAAAAGATATTTATCTTCAAAATTATTAATAAACATATGTATAGTCTTTTGGGCTATCCATGCACTTTACTTGCTACAGAGAGCTTCTTGCTGATTGGTTTTCATTTTAATCCCGACATTCATCTTCTCTAAGTGCACCTACTGTGCACAAAGCAGTATGAAGAATTTAGGCAGACGCAGTGAGATCCTTGCTTCGCAGGTCCCCAGGTATATCTTCCTCTCCCGTAAGTAAAACGTTGAGCATAACATCACCAAACCTCATTCCAAATCTCCAGAGACTAGCAGTCAGAGGCAGAAGTTCCTTAGATGATCCCAAACTTGATGCATCCTCATTTGCCCAGATAAATGGCTATGTGAATACATAACAGGCATGTGAAGGGACCATGCCCTAAGCTGGAATTTCCCCATATTAAATTTAGTTCATGTAGTCAGTCTGAGCTCTATTTGTTATTTGTTGTTTCTTGGCATTCCCTTAAGTTCTGGAAATTGTTTGCTTCTGGGTGTGTTCTCCAGCAGATAGAGAAAAAGTAGAAATGTTCTGAGTTATAAATATATTTGATTTATTTCCCTCTGGCCAATCACTAGGAGATTTATTGCCAGTGATGCATGCTGGGGAAGGGATAGGGAATACATATTTGGGGTGACCTTCCTGAAGAGGCTTCACGACCAAGCTTCTGCCTGGACAAGATGCTAGAATAGGAAGAGTCTTGTCTTTGCCTCCCAGGCCTGCTGCCTTGGGAGGGTGTTGCTGGAAGGAGGGTCTGAGACTGGGCCTAAGGAAACTGAAGTTGACATGTGTCTTTTTTGTTGTCCTGTTGTAGGGTAAATCCAGAGAGAGTAGAGCAGAAAGATGGCTGCCAGTATGGGTTATGAGAAGCTTCTGTGCTGAAGCATGTTCTGGAGAGCTGAGTATAGGCTTCTGCTGGTGGACAATGCAAGATGTTCTCGCCGCTCAACCACTAAGGTACCTTTTGAGTGATTGCATTGGGCATGGGTTCTGCTTTTTCACTAGAATAGAAGTCTGGAGCTGTATTTTTGCCTGTTTTGGGGTATCCTGTGCCCTAACCCTTTCTTTTGGAGTTTACTGAGCTAAGTAAACTTGTTAAACCTTTTAAAGTGACTGATGCCCAATTTCCTTTAACCTCACACCAACCCAAGGATTACGCCTTGAGAGTTGAAATGCTATCTCGCTGCGTCAACTGGGGGTCTTCCTCATCCTCCCAGGGGTAAGGGGATGCTACACGTGCCTAGGCAAAGGAAGTGAACTGCTATTTTTAAGGAGACAAAAATTAAATCTTTCAGGGTACTGCATAGACACAATGTACATTTCTAGATGTTTCCTATCAGATAGCAAATCTTCACCTTACAGCTCAGGTCCACTTTATTAATAGGTCCACTTTCCTGTCTATAAGGGAACTCTCTTGTTATTACCGCTTTCTGTCCATTCCTCAGTAATTGTACTCAAGAACTCTAGCACAGGGCTAAAACCATTAGACAGTAGTGAAGGAACCCATTAGATGTTCTACAATGAGCTGAGAGTGCAACGTTCACATTCTGTTCAGTGTATAATTAGTAATAACTCTGTTTTCCACACACTGCAATAGAGAGAACATGCGCTCCTTAATGCCAGCTACGGAGTAGAGACTCTGGGCTTACGTTCAGCTAATAGGCAAACAATCTATAATTACAGCATACACTGCCTAAGTGAACAGTCTAAGTCTGAGTCAGAGCCACTACAGGCCATAATCTGCCGAGATGACTGCAGTCCTACAGTACAGCCATGGCCAAAATATGTTCTTATTGTGTTAAGCAAGGCAAAACATAATTCAGAGCCATCACTTACTGAAAAGGCCAATACAAAGGACCTTAAAGCCAGTTTACTTAATAAATTACCTAATTACATAAATTACCTTTACTCAGCATCTTCATGTTATGTAGTCACCCAGCCACGGATTAACCCTCACTTTATTTCAGCATGGAAAGGAGCCATTCTCCTCTACATCCATTTCATAAGACCAGTCTAGCTTCTTTGTAAGAGAGTATAAACCTAACTAGGTTGCCGCTCGCTGAGAGGACCAGGGAGAACCCCCCCCAACTTCGTCATTTGATGAACAGGCCAGGAGACTCCTGGTCTATTCCCACCCAGCAAGGTTTAGATTGGCCACATGCCTCATCCATGCCCATTCTCAACTACAGTTCTCATTTCATGTTGGGAATTGTAGTTCATTCTAGTGGTGCCTCTCATAGAGCAGAGCTGATGTAGCCACTTGCTCTGCTCTATAAACCCCTGCTCTCTGTGTGGAAGCAGTGGTCTCTCTGCAGAGGTCCAGTTACCCCCGGTGAGTCATACCTAGACCTGCTTTCAACAAAGGGCATGTTTCCTGCTGATTGAAGACCTCTGCAGAGAAACCTCTGCTTCCACATGGCTGGTGACAGGCTTTTCTACTCTGGACTATGGCTGCTTTCTATAGAAAACAAAGTGTTTTAAACACCTCTTGGTTTGATGCACCTGGACTTGTTTTAAACTGTATGTTCAGTTCAGCTTTTACCCGTACTCTGGGAATCCTTTGTCATGGGAGTACCTTGTATAAAATATGTATTTGTGATATAAACAAAGCAGAAGCCCAGATTAAAAGATAACTGTTCAAAAATGTTGTCAGTACCTTCCAGTACGCTATCTTTTGAGCATTGACATGGACTGCCTTAACACGGCGTGCCCTAACGCACTAACATGTGTTGCATTAAGGTATAGCATAACGTGAATGGGCCCTAAGACTTGAAGGCTGACGATTGAACATAAGGCATTGCATAATGTGAATGGGCCCTAAGACTTGTAGGCTGACAATGGAACATAAGGCATTGCATAATGTGAATGGGCCCTAAGACTTGTAGGCTGACGATTGAACATAAGGCATTGCATAATGCGACTGGGCCCTAAGACTTGAAGGCTGACGATTGAACATAAGGCATTGCATAATGTGAATGGGCCCTAAGACTTGAAGGCTGATGATTGAACATAAGGCATTGCATAATGTGAATGGGCCCTAAGACTTGAAGGCTGATGATTGAACATAAGGCAGTGCATAATGTGAATGGGCCCTAAGACTTAAAGGCTGACGATTGAACATAAGGCATTGCATAATGTGAATGGGCCCTAAGACTTGAAGGCTGATGATTGAACATAAGGCAGTGCATAATGTGAATGGGCCCTAAGACTTAAAGGCTGACGATTGAAGATAAGACATCTTTGAACTGAGAATGTGTGCAGTAAAAGATGGGATTTGAGTGCACATTCACAACATAGGAACAGCAGCCCAGGAACATGAGGTGCATACAACACCCTACGGATCCCATTTCAGTCCTGCAATGCAGACCACCGAAGAGGAAAGGCCTGGTGGAAATGGTTTGGTAGAAACATGGGTATGATTGGATGGACATGGCAGGGGGAGAGGGGGACTGACACTCACCTGAGAAGCCCATGTCCAGAATGACAGCCTTTTTCCTGTCCTTCACGCTGCTGATCTGTGGGAAGTTAATGTCCAGGATGATGAAGAAGACACAAGCGAAGAAGGCGATGAGTCCGATGGATATCGCGTAGTTACATGCTCCTTCATTTCTGTTGTACACACAGTGCAGTTCAGGACTGTTAATGTTGATGTAACCTTCATTTATTATGGAGGCGAAGACCACGATGGAGAATACCTGAAAGGGTTCAAAATGTCAAGTTAGTAAATAACGCCAATCCGGCTCCACAGACAACATCTTAATTTTTTAAAAAGTGGCAAAGGGACGCACCAGGCAAGACTGAAAATTAAAGTGTATCTAAAGCCATTATTTTCAATGTGATCTCTACAATGATTTCTCGGGTCTGCATATTTGCTGTGCCCATTATGAGGGGTTCCCAACCTTCCCGCACTATGTTCCTGGGTCTGTATATCTGCTGTGCACATTATGAAGGGTTCCTACCATCCATTAACTAAATGATCTGGTCTGCACAGATTTCATGCCCAATATGAGGAGCTTTCACCATCCCTGCTCTGAGATCCTGGGTCTGTACATCTGCTGTACCCATTATGAGGGGTTCCTACCATCCATGAACTGAGTTCCTGGGTCTGCACAGATTTCGTGCCCATTATAGGGGCTTTCACCATCCATGTTCTGAGTTCCTGGGTCTGCACATCTGCTGTGCTCACTATTAAGGAAATTTCCACTCTCTGCTGAATATTATATTTACTTTATACTATGGACAATATGACAGGAGGAGCCAAAACACACAAAGGTTGGTAAGGAACACCCAAAACTCCCAGCTGGACAGGAGCAGAGTTGTGAATTATGGCAATGAGGTCTAAGTGGTGGAGCATTCAAGACGTATAAGATGTCAAGAGCTGACTCAGCCCTTCAAGCTCCTCCCATGCCGTGCATATCACGTTTGGGTGGACTGACCCTTTATTGGGCACACATCCAGAAAATATGGAAAACTAGTGAATGGCAGAAGCAAGAGCACATTTTGATTTATTGTAATATTGATGTAACTCACGTTTTTACACTCTTGCTGTCTCGGTGACCACTCGTATGTCGGAGTATGAGAGTGGTCACCAGGACAGGAAGACAAAGGAAATAACCCAATATGGACAGAGACAACAATAATAAACTCTAACCCAAAGACTAGAAAAGAAAAAAAGTTCTGATAGTAATGTATTGTGCAGAAGATTTCATTGGTGACTCATTGAAGAAAAACTAAATGTGTGGATGTTAAAGGAGAACTATGGGGAAATGCCTTAACCCCATAGTTCTCCTTTAAGAAGGTTTAAGAATTATATAAAGCCCTTCTCTTTAATTAAAGTGTCATGATGCAGCCATAAAATATACGGGATTTATTTATTTTAGAGCTTAACTGGCCATCTATCTATATATCACTCATACTCTCAGATGTATGCTTGTATAAGAGATCCATGAGTGACTGTGACTAATAATCTATGTACAATAGGTTGTGTATTACAATGTATTACCTAATACAGAAAAGAAAGTCCAATTTAGCATTTTATCTCCCCGAGTCATCAGAGTGTCAGTTGTGAAATCCAAAAAGACTCGTGGCTGTGCTCAGATAACGGTGTTCTTATGTAAAACAATATACGGTATGTTAAAGCAGGACATCACCTAGACCAGCACTTCTCAACTTTTCGCATCCTTTAAAAGTTTAAAAAATCTCAGGGCACCACAGTCTAAAATGTGATGGATTTTAAGTGGGAACCCAATGCAAAAAAGTGGGGTTCCCCCTTCATATCAAAGTGTCCCCTTCACATCACAGGTCCCCTTTCACATTAGAATCCCCCTTTTACATCAGAGTTCCCCTTTACATCAGGAGTTTCCCCTTCACCCCCTTTACATCACAACACCCCTTTAATATTTGAGTGCCCCTTTTTCACATCAGAGTTCCCCCTTTACATCAGGATCCCCCTTCACATCAGAGACCTCAGTGCTCCCCTTCACATCAGAGCCCTCAGTGATCCCCTTCACATCAGAGCCCTCAGTGATCCCCTTCACATCAGAGCCCTGAGTGCCCCTCTTCACATCAGAGTCCTCAGTCCTCCCTTTACATCAGAGTCCTCAGTCCTCCCTTTACATCAGAGTCCTCAGTCCTCCCTTTACATCAGAGTCCTCAGTCCTTCCTTTACATCAGAGCCTTGAGTGCCCCTCTTCACATCAGAGTCCTCAGTCCTCCCTTTACATCAGAGTCCTCAGTCCCCCTTTACATCAGTGTCCTCAGTCCCCCCTTTACATCAGAGTCCTCAGTCCCCCCTTCACATCAGAGTCCTCAGTCCCCCCTTTACATCAGAGTCCTCAGTCCCCCCTTCACATCAGAGTCCTCAGTCCCCCCTTTACATCAGAGTCCTCAGTCCCCCCTTCACATCAGAGTCCTCAGTCCCCCCTTTACATCAGAGTCCTCAGTCCCCCCTTCACATCAGAGTCCTCAGTCCCCCCTTTACATCAGAGTCCTCAGTCCCCCCTTCACATCAGAGTCCTCAGTCCCCCCTTTACATCAGAGTCCTCAGTCCCCCCTTCACATCAGAGTCCTCAGTCCCCCCTTTACATCAGAGTCCTCAGTCCCCCCTTCACATCAGAGTCCTCAGTCCCCCCTTTACATCAGAGTCCTCAGTCCCCCCTTCACATCAGAGTCCTCAGTCCCCCCTTTACATCAGAGTCCTCAGTCCCCCCTTCACATCAGAGTCCTCAGTCCCCCCTTTACATCAGAGTCCTCAGTCCCCCCTTCACATCAGAGTCCTCAGTCCCCCCTTTACATCAGAGTCCTCAGTCCCCCCTTCACATCAGAGTCCTCAGTCCCCCCTTTACATCAGAGTCCTCAGTCCCCCCTTCACATCAGAGTCCTCAGTCCCCCCTTTACATCAGAGTCCTCAGTCCCCCCTTCACATCAGAGTCCTCAGTCCCCCCTTTACATCAGAGTCCTCAGTCCCCCCTTCACATCAGAGTCCTCAGTCCCCCCTTTACATCAGAGTCCTCAGTCCCCCCTTCACATCAGAGTCCTCAGTCCCCCCTTTACATCAGAGTCCTCAGTCCCCCCTTCACATCAGAGTCCTCAGTCCCCCCTTTACATCAGAGTCCTCAGTCCCCCCTTCACATCAGAGTCCTCAGTCCCCCCTTTACATCAGAGTCCTCAGTCCCCCCTTCACATCAGAGTCCTCAGTCCCCCCTTTACATCAGAGTCCTCAGTCCCCCCTTCACATCAGAGTCCTCAGTCCCCCCTTTACATCAGAGTCCTCAGTCCCCCCTTCACATCAGAGTCCTCAGTCCCCCCTTTACATCAGAGTCCTCAGTCCCCCCTTCACATCAGAGTCCTCAGTCCCCCCTTTACATCAGAGTCCTCAGTCCCCCCTTCACATCAGAGTCCTCAGTCCCCCCTTTACATCAGAGTCCTCAGTCCCCCCTTCACATCAGAGTCCTCAGTCCCCCCTTTACATCAGAGTCCTCAGTCCCCCCTTCACATCAGAGTCCTCAGTCCCCCCTTTACATCAGAGTCCTCAGTCCCCCCTTCACATCAGAGTCCTCAGTCCCCCCTTTACATCAGAGTCCTCAGTCCCCCCTTCACATCAGAGTCCTCAGTCCCCCCTTTACATCAGAGTCCTCAGTCCCCCCTTCACATCAGAGTCCTCAGTCCCCCCTTTACATCAGAGTCCTCAGTCCCCCCTTCACATCAGAGTCCTCAGTCCCCCCTTTACATCAGAGTCCTCAGTCCCCCCTTCACATCAGAGTCCTCAGTCCCCCCTTTACATCAGAGTCCTCAGTCCCCCCTTCACATCAGAGTCCTCAGTCCCCCCTTTACATCAGAGTCCTCAGTCCCCCCTTCACATCAGAGTCCTCAGTCCCCCCTTTACATCAGAGTCCTCAGTCCCCCCTTCACATCAGAGTCCTCAGTCCCCCCTTTACATCAGAGTCCTCAGTCCCCCCTTCACATCAGAGTCCTCAGTCCCCCCTTTACATCAGAGTCCTCAGTCCCCCCTTCACATCAGAGTCCTCAGTCCCCCCTTTACATCAGAGTCCTCAGTCCCCCCTTCACATCAGAGTCCTCAGTCCCCCCTTTACATCAGAGTCCTCAGTCCCCCCTTCACATCAGAGTCCTCAGTCCCCCCTTTACATCAGAGTCCTCAGTCCCCCCTTCACATCAGAGTCCTCAGTCCCCCCTTTACATCAGAGTCCTCAGTCCCCCCTTCACATCAGAGTCCTCAGTCCCCCCTTTACATCAGAGTCCTCAGTCCCCCCTTCACATCAGAGTCCTCAGTCCCCCCTTTACATCAGAGTCCTCAGTCCCCCCTTCACATCAGAGTCCTCAGTCCCCCCTTTACATCAGAGTTATCAGTCCTCCCTTTACATTAGAGTTCTCAGTCCTCCCTTTACATCAGAGTCCTCAGTCCTTCCTTTACATCAGAGTCCTCAGTACCCCCTTCACATCAGTGTCCTCAGTCCCCCCT
>NW_017306776.1:879662-895845 GCF_000935625.1 Nanorana parkeri | reverse complement strand
CTGCAAGGGTTAAATGCTGGTTAAGTCTTGGGGTAGAGAAATAAACTGGTGCTAATCCCACTTATTGCTCCAGCAAGCTTCCAACAACTCCTATAGCATGTACACCCTCTGACCATCTCATGCAGCATGTCTTCACTATCTGGCCATCTCTTGTAGCATGTGTACACTCTCTGACCATCTCTTGTAGCATGTGTACACTCTCTGACCATCTCTTGTAGCATGTGTACACTCTCTGACCATCTCCTGCAGCATGTGTGCACTCTGGTCATCTCTTGTAGCATGTCTACACCCTCTGAACCTCTCCTGCAGGATGTGTACACTCTCTGACCATCTCCTGCCTGCAGCATGTCTACATCCTCTGACCATCTCCTCTTGCATGTGTGCAGTCTCTGAAAGGACTATGTAGCATTAAATTCACTGTATATTATGTGTGACCCTTCAGGGTCAGTGGCCGCACATGAGCCCCCCCTTATCAGGAGAACTGATCACCATTGCTCTACGGTGTGTTTGAGTCTCTCAGTCTTGTCACTTGCTCCTATTACATGACACACATTGTGGCTGCATTGTACCGTGACCTCATCCGAAAACAAGTAAACTGTGACAGGGGATTTGCAGCTCACAAATTATCAGGGGATTTTCTATTTCCTATAAATGTAACACAGCTGCTTTGTGAATGTTTTTGGCTTTCACAACTGTCCTCAAAAACAAACTGCCCAACTTGTCCCCCCTTTTAGATCCAAATCCTTCCATCCATTTTTCTTTCACGAATGTTATTCTTTTTGGGCAGGTCGCCCCAACCAGGTTTCCACTGTTCTCCATTGTTTTCTAAAGACCATGTTCCCTCCAGCTCACTGCCTTGCGCAGGGCATTGCGACAAAGTCTCTCATGTTGCATTTTGTGTCCCCATCTCTGTCTATTAGATCCTTCATCAAAGCAGCACAATGCATGTCAGAACACACGGCAACGCGTGTTACATCTTAAATGGGCCCTTATCGTAAACCTGTACTTTGCTCCTGTAAGGTTCACCTAACTTCCTTCCTCCCCAGCTGCCCAACTGCACTTCACTCCACTCCATTTAGCCTCTGGGAGCCCAAAGAGAAAGCCATGTGTAAGCTCTAAGTCATGACTTGGAGCTTACACAGGGCTAAGGACTGACTGTCTGCCCACATATGACAGCCCTGAGCCAATTACCATGCATCATCATTGTAGGGTTGCTACCTTTTCTTCAAGTCAAACCCGAACACTCTTAACGACACCCGGACATTTTTTTGGGAGAATGGGGGCTTATTCATATGTATATAGCACAGTCGAGACTATTTTCAGTGGCAGACCAGTAGCCTCTATCTAAATTTTGGTTGCCCCTGTCTGCCTGACATCTTATGTTCGGGTTTCTGCTGCCATGAAACCCGGACACAGCATTCAAAACCCGAACTGTCCGGGTGAATTCTGGACAGGTGGCAACCCTACATCATTGTCATGTGGTATGAAGGGGAGTGAATCACATGTCCCCACATCCACATGTGCTCCACAGTAAAAAACAATCCTGCCATACACCTATTGTCATGCTGAAAACTCCTTTGTTCAGACTTGCATAGCTCAGCTCAGTACAGCCCTTGGTCTGGACTGGCTACCAGCATTACCTGTGGTGGGGGGGGGGGTTACTTGCTATGCACTCAGGCTGCATAACGAGTGAAGAATATGGCTTATTTTTTTATTAAGTGCATGCTTCCATGTGTATAAGCTGTTCTGTGTTGGCAGCGCACTGTGGAGACGGACAACTGCTTTCACACAGGGCACTGCAGTCCAGGTCTTTTAGGGGTCCAAAACCATGAATTAGAGTTGCCATATGTCCAGGATTCACCCAGACAGTCCATTTTTTGAGTCCTGTGTACAGGTTTAAGGCCAGCTGACACCTGGACACTTTACATTTTTTGACAGGTGTCAGGAAGACAGAAGAGGAGATGTGCGAACCCACAGCTCACAGGAAGGCTGCCGAGGTCCCCAGCAAGCGTGGGACCTTGGCAGCCTTCCTGCGAGCCGCAGGCACATGTTAACAGGTGCCGACCCGTACATCTCCTCCAACGTCTTCCTGATACCACACTGCCCGCCTCCAGACCCCTGGTGTGACACCGCACAACACTCCTGAAAGTCTGCATAGCCACCTGAGAGCAAAAACAGCCACTTGAAAGCCCACATAGCCCACCTGGGGCCCGCACAGCCTCCTGAGAGCCTCCACAGCTCATCTGAGAGTCTGCAGAGTCCACATAAGCGCCAACACAGCCCTGGTGAGAGCCCGCACAGGCCACCTGAGACCCTGGGACATCAGGGAGCCACCCCGGAAAAACACATATGTCACTTGATATTTATTTTGTATTGCTGTATAATGTATTGCTGGAATGTGTAGTCCTCTATAGCCAGTCTCATTACTCCCTCCCTTGGCTGTCTTTTCTTGCTCTTTCTCCTGGCTGCCTCTTGTCGCTCTCTCCCCTATATTCTCCAAAAAAGAAAATTGCGGTGCTAGATAGTTCAGGTTTCACTTGAAGAAAAGGTGGCAACCCTACCGTGAATTGAACAGTAAAAGTTGTGCCCAAAAAAAGAAGACAGAGGGCAAAGAACTAGCTACCAGTTTTGCCTGTGGGGTTGCAGTCAGGCTGCATAATGAGTAAAGAATATAGTCTATTTGTTAAGCGTAGTGGCCAAGTGGTTAGCACTTTTTGCCTTGCAGCACTGGAGGCTCTGGTTTGAATCCTGGTTAGATCATTATCTGCATGGAGTTTGCATGGGTTTCCTCTGGGTACTCTGGTCTCCTGACACACTCTAAAGACATGCTGGAAGGTTAATTGGCTCCTGTCTAAAATTGGCCCTGTAAATGTGTGCATTTGGGACTCTAGATTGTAAGCTCCTTGAGGGCAGGGACTGATGTGAATGTGCAGTATGTAAAGCACTGTGTAAATTGTTCTGGCTGAGCGAAGATTTTACAATACAGGGCCCCGTACATTGGCCCCTCAATGCGACAAAGTCGGCCTGTACCTTTAGCAGTGAAACAGCCCCAAAACATAATGTTTCCACCTCCGTGCTTGACTGTAGCCCGAAAAAGAGGGTTCTCGGCAGCAACTAATATTCCCGATCATAAATGCCGGCGTCCATCACCAAGATGGCCGCCGGCACGCGTCAATCAGATGGCCGCGCATGCGATGACGACACGGAGGGGTGTCACTTGTTCTAGAGACCGGGTGACACCCGGCCTCAAGACGCCCCTGATACTCTGCCAACAAGGGATTGTCGCTACTTCTGTTCTATGGGAGAGTCTGGAAAGTCAGGCCAGGAAACAGCAGACGGAGGCATCTGTGTAGGGCCAACATGACAGGGTCTTGAAGAGGCCAACAGGGTTTAGCTAGGGTTAAACTATTATCTTAAGGGATTTTGGGTGGTGTCACTTACCAGATTGGTCAGGGTCCCGGGAGGAGGAGGTTAGGTGGCCCCTTGGGAAGGAAAAGGTCAGTCTCGGTGGGGTCATCAGCGTGGAAGCAGCTTCCCACCCTCCCGCCCCATTGGTCATATTTGATTTGTTGCCTTGTGTTTCTCTTATTTCTACTTTGTCCTTTTTCCTCTCTGTTTTATCATGTTGTCTTGTCACTGCAGCCGGGCAGGGTATTAGGGTCATTGAGGTGCAACATATTTGCTTGAGGTTTAAGTGACAGTGGGGAGCTATCTTTGGTATGGCATCCCTGTCTTAACGGGTCCATCACTAGTTACTTAGTATCTGATGTAAGATTACAAGTCCCCGAGGCGGTGTTGTGCGGCTGGGGGCCGTGTGGGCAGATACTGGGTATTTTTTGGTGATGGATATCACGTCAAGGACCTTAACTCCCGCGGTCAGTTAGTTTGTTACAATTTGTTACAATGGTTAAATTTGCCTTTGGCACTAAATAATAAAAATGGCTGCTGTGGCCACTAAAAATCCAAGACCTGTGTCATGTCATTCATTAATAGAGTTATTATTGAATTTAGTTGTTGGAGGTTATTTGACCAACAGGAGCCGTATACAATGCCCTTGTCATGTGCTGACTTAGGCACTTATTAGTTGTATTACTTATATGAGAGGAGCTCCGCGTCCATCATCACTGGAGTGTGAATTAAGACGCCAGCTGCACGCTGCTACACCTCTCCTCCTTCACACTGAAAAATCACACACACACAAGATATTTCATTATTACAGATATTTATATAGCGCTGACAATTTACACATTCACATCAGTCCCTGTCCTCAAGGAGCTTACAATCTAAGGTCCCCATCTCACATGCAGAGCCGATTTAGACCAAAGAGTGTGGGAGGAAAACCTGCAACATGCAAACTACATCCTGAGTGGGATTTGAACCCTGGGACTCACAGTGCCGCAGGGCAGAAGTGCTAACCACTAAGCCACTGTGCTGCTCAGTATACCCTGAAGGAAATAATGATTTGATCCCCTGCAGATTTTGTGAGTTTGCCCACTTACAAAGAAATGAAAGGTCTTGACTGATGGATTCGTCAATTTTCGTCCCTCCGTTAAAACCCCAATAAACACACAGACTGCGCGACATGGATTTTAATGGCCACAACAGCTCTTTATTAAACCAAACAACTTTAACAATAACCAAAAGTAATAAAGCAAATAATATACACAAATAATACTCTAAACGATTGTTGACCTGAAAGGGGGCCTATGGGTGCCCAACAGCCCAAAAAGGCCTCTGCTAACACTCCACCCATGTCCCCAGCCGAACCACAACCAGCTCGAGAACACTTACTACTTCCAGGTTCCCAAGGAGCCAGGCCCTGCCCCCTACAAATCCGGACACCAACAGGGGGAAGAACCCATACTAGTTGATGGCCCCCCACTTTTGTAATCAACTCCAATTTTGTAGACCCCCTAACCCGCCAAGCTGCCGTGACAAAATAACCCCACAACCCCCAGAACTACAAAATAGAGGAGGGAGGGTGGGACAACCTGCTTCCTTCATCGATTTCCAGAAAAAACCTTGCAGTTCCTTCCCAATGCGGCTCCTCCCAGACACCTGACCCCCTTACGTCCAAACAGGTAAGAGCAGCTATTCCCATTTTATTTTAACTCTTTCTCCCTGGCCTATTCCTCCCCCCAGTCATTTAGCTCCTCCACTCAGTCTCTCCGGGTCTAGCTATCATTTTTATCATAGGTGTATTTTAAATGCTAGAGACAGAATATCAACCACACATCCAGAAAACACATGTGATACAAATGTTATAAATGGAGTTGCAGTTCAGTGAGTAAAATAAGTATTTGATCCCCTACCAACCAACAATAATTCTGGCTCCTCCCACAGACTGGCTATGTTGTACACAGATTAGTCCTGTCACTTTAAGAAGCTGCTCCTAATGACAACTCGTTATGTATATAAAAGACACCTGTCCACAGAATCTCTTCCATTCAAACCTCACCACCATGGGCAAGACCATGGGCAAGAATCCAAGATGGCCGCCGGCAGGTATCAAAAAGATAATGTCACGGCGAGGTGTCACCCGGTATCCGCTCCGGGTGACACCCCAGACGCTGCTCATTCCTCCTGTCAGCACATCTGCATGCAGCAAAACATAAATGGCTCCTAGTTCTGCCCCTCCCTTTCCTAGCCCATGTTCTGCTGTGTAGGGGATTCCATGAAGCAGATATAAAGACAGATTCAGGTATTTATGCCAGCTGTATGTAAAAACATATTTGATCATTTTAAAGGATAACACAAAAATGCATTGAATGTGCTTTGTGCTGCATTTCGGTACATTGTGAGTGTGAGTTGCCTTCCACTGTATAGTGCATTGGGGTGCCCCCAATTAAATAGAAGCACGGCACACCACACAGACACAGACACACACACACAGACACACACACCCCAGTACACCATTGCAGCACTAAGCTGCACCACCATACTACGTACTGGCACAGAACAGGTTACAATCTGCCTGGCAGACACTTAGTCCTGTACTGCGTGTGAGATTCTTCCTGGAAATCAGCCAATTATTCCATTTGCATATTTAATTTTCTGCAGATGTCTCAGCTTTGGGTAATTGACGACGGCCTTCAGCACTTTGTATGCAAACTGAATATTGGGAGCTGCGAATCACAACCTACTTGCAGGCGGAGCAGGAAAGGTCCATTTCTAAAAACACATTTCAGTTTAGGATTAGAATGTAAAAATAAAAAAAATTAAAATGTATAGTTTCCCATTGTTGTTGTGGAGAGAGACAAAGGAGCAAAACTGTCATCATAAACTCCGTTCACTCTACCCTTTCCTCCTGTCAGTGTCAGCACATGTGCATGTAGCAAAGCATGAATGGCTCCTAGTTCTGCCCCTCTTTTTCCTAGCCCACGTTCTGCAGTGTAGGGGATTACAGGAAGCAGATATAAATACAGATTCAGGTATTAATGCTAGCTGTACAATCACATTTGATGGTGTTTAAAAGGTGCAAATACTAAAGCTCCAGGCCGATATAAAAGACACAAATGTATGAAAACTCCCCAATGAATTAAGGTCAAAATATACACATTAATGCCGCTCAATATTCATTAAAACATCTTTTAATTTCATTTAATTCAAGCAGCGTGATACTGTATAACCTCACTTCCTGTTTCAGTGACATGATTTACAGGAACACGAAGTGAGGCAACCGTTCCTCTTACTCTTATTCTGGTGTCACAAGTAAAGGAAGTGAGGCAATTTCACCATTACCCTACTTTATCCAATTCCAGAGAAAAGGTTGGACTGGAGGAGGGAGAGAGCTCAGGGTGGTTGTCAGCATTGTGGTGGCTTTCTCTTCAAGAGGAACTCCAGGAATGACAAAAGTAACCCTTGCAGTAGGGCTACCCCTGCACAGCAAGGGTTAAGAGCTTTTTTTGGGTCTAGAGGGGAGCAAATAAAGAAGATAAACTCACCTGAACTGGTCCCCTGGTCGTCTCCCCCGGGCTCTGGCGGTCTAAGGACTGCTGACATCATCAAGTCAAATGCAGGCCTAATGACTTGCAATAGGCGCAAGGATGCCAAGGGACATTCTGCAGCCGGGGTGGAGGGGGAGAGAGCTGAGTGGTCACTGTCGCAGGAGTGAGGATCAGGTGAGTATATCTTCATTATTTTGCACCTTCTAGACAAAATACACACTTAACCCTTGCTATGTGTTGGGGAGCCACACTACAAGGTTAGGTTTCATAACAATCAAGAGTTCTACTTTAAGGGTCCATTCACACCACATCCAGATCATCTGCACCAAGCCAGGGACATGTTGTAGGGAGGCGGAAGGGCTGTGTCTGGCTTCTGGGCAGTGGCGGAACTACCTCCGGTGCAGGCGGTGCAGACGCTCACCGATATATCGGCCGCCAAAAGATATCGGGCGGAAATGGCTAAATGCCAAAAGTGCCGTTTTTCTGCTGATACAGCAGCGCATCCCTGCTTTCTTTCCTCAGTCCGTGCTTTCTTTCCTCCCCGCTGGGTGCTGCTCTGTGTCCCAGCGGGGAGGAGAGAAAGTGACAGTCGGCCGAGCGCTGCAGGAGGCGAGCGCTGTGTTTGTGTTTTTTTTTTTTTTGGGGGGGGGGGGCCCAAAAAAAAAAAATCTTGCACCAGGGCCCTTTGTTCCTTAGCTCCGCCACTGCTTCTGGGTGCTGTCCCTTGTAGCTTGAGTTCCACTTCTCTTCATGTGGAGGCCACAGACCCCTAGCTAGTGTCATGGCTTCCTCCACCAGCAGCCCCGAGGCCATCAAGAGGCTGCTGGAGAACACTGGACTCTTCACTGGTAGCTATGAGTAGCAATGACATTTTTTCTGCACAAGCAAACTCCGATGTTCTTCAGAAGGCCCTCACCTCACAGCTTGTGACTGACGCCACATATTTTTAGCTTAAGTGAAAGTAAAATAGTCACAGATGAAGAAACACAGAGATGCAAATACCAGAGAGAAAAGAAAAGATAACAGGAGCTATATGGAACACACTGGATATGTGTATCTGTCACCCGAGGTTCTGGGGATGGCCATAGAGGTAAAGCCTCCATTTAGGGCCATCTACACCATGGCAGAGCGGGATTCTTATTCCAGATGCTCTTCTGCCAGTATCCTTCACTGCAGCTTTCCTGGTGGGTCTCTTAAACTCCTGAGTCACACCGGGCCCAACTTTACAGGAGCTCTATGGAACACACTGAATATGTGTATCTGCACCTGTGGTTCTGGAGATGGCCATAGAGGCAAAGCCCTTCTTATGGTCATCTACACCATGGCAGAGCGGGATACTTATTCCAGATGCTCTTCTGCAAGTATCCCTTACTGCAGCTTGCCGGTGGGTCTCTCACATTCCTGGGCCACACCGGGCACAGCTCTACATGATTACTCTTTCTTTCTGGGACAGGAGCTCCCACAGGCTCACCACCACTCTACCTGTACCTCTCTCACATGCACCCCAAACCGATTATAACTCATTTCTACCTAGCTAATGATTCCCAATGAATTGGCCGCCATGTTTGCTACACCCCAGGTTACTTAACCCTCGTTGCTCCCTCTTTGGCCCTGACCATTTCTGCACTGTAGACCTCACTGTAGCCACTGAGAACCCCATTCCACTACGGAAGTAGTCTTACTGCCTTTAGACAGGTTCTCATTTATGTTGCACATGGAGTTGGAGTCCACACACAAGATAATGTTCCTTCATAACAGCATGAATGTTACCGTCCATGTTTCCGGTGACCAATTCCTATTGTCATCAGTGTTGCCAACAAGAGAGAGACCTGCTCCAAAACCGTAAGGGGAGCACAGCCAATGGTGCCATACTCCCGTGGGGTGAGGGAAACCCAGACGCCAACTACGTGGTGGTTTCTCATCCACCGACTCTCAATCTTTAGGTTTCTACTGATTGGGCCGAACCACCACTCTCACGTTTTCTTCCTCAACTGAAGGAATCCACCAGCCACAGAGAGAGCAGACCATGCAGGACACGTCTCAAGGGTGGACAATGTTATCCCTATAAGGAACCCTCAACATGTCTTCATAGAAGAGCTGATGCCTTGGCCGCACATCAACATACTACTTTCAAAAATGGAATGGAGAAATAGGCCTAGATGAGCAGGTTACAGCTGAATGGAGAGACTGCATGACTGGACACATGGCAGCGTTAAAGCCCAATGTTTTTTGTTTTGGTTAGCATGGGAAACAATTGGAATCATTTAGAGGTCTTTGTTGCCCTCTTTGTCCCAGAGTAATTGCAGTGAGCCATGAGGGCTCCCTCTAAAGGATAATTTATACAACTACACTACATTTACATTTAGAGACTCACATTTATTACACTATAGTACCTGCCAAAAGATGTGTATTTTTGCTTATCCAGTCCTGAGATTAAAGCTGACCTTACAAGAGCATAGAGAAACAACAACCCAGCAGGGCCACCCATGGATTTAATGTGGGCCTATTCAGCAGGAAATGTATGGCCAGCTGTACACAGCCCGGATAGACAGGAGAGCAGCCTGATGACCGGAGTTTTTTCAACTGCAGTTCATGTGTGGACAAAACTTTTTTTTTACATTTTGATAAAGTGAAGAAGGATTAGAACTCCTGACAAGTTTTACTGCCTTCAGAGGCTCTGTCGGAGAGATTCCTTCACTTCCTGTCTGTTAACAGGGTTGTCCCAAGGACAGGAAGTGGTGGAGAAACGACACAAGCAGGTGTAGATGCTTTTTAAAGTTTAGTATGGGAATGCTAGAACCTCTGTCAGCTTTTCAATTGTTGTCTGTTGTGGCTTTTTCCTCACTTCCTGTCTGGTAAAACAACAGGAAGTGAGGAAACAGATGAAACACAAAGTGAGGCAGAGCCCCAGATGTCAGTGAAAGTATACAAATGGCTTAGCGGTTAGCACTTCTGCCATACAGCACTGGAGGTCCCTGGTTCAAACCCTGGTCAGGAGGACACCGTCTGCATGGAGTTTGCATGTTCTTTCTGTGCTTGCATGGATTTCCTCCCCCAAAGATATGCTGGAAGGTTAATTGGCCCTGTGTGTATGCATGTGAAATAGGTACCTTCGATTTTATATAAAGTGGGTATAGAAAAGAATCCCCCCCCCCCCCTTTAAAATAATCACATTTTGTTGCTTTGCAGTCTGAAATGAAGACAGACACAGTTTTTTGTTTTATCCAGCTGTATTTACTTAGTGCAACTTATAACATCCAGGTGAAAGCTATAACACCAACATGTCAGAAAAAAAAATTCAAAGCCAGAATCCCTGAGTTGGAAAAAGGATCAAGCCTCCTAAAAATGACTTGTAAACTCAATCAGGTGTAGCTAATCACCTTCTCAATGATACACAAAGCCAATTGACTTTCAACTGTGATCAGCTGTGGGGGTCATTTTGATTAGCCCCGCATGAAAGGAGCTTTCCTGGAGCATTTCAGTCCCTGGTAGTGCAACTGAAGCAAACAATCAACTATGGGTTGCAAGGCACTGTCAAAAGATCTCCGGGATAAAGTTGTGGACAAGCACAAGTCGGGCCCAGACTCCGTAGTGCGCACTTCATTTTTTTGTTAGTTTTTAGACAGGGGAACGCCGACATACCACATCTGGACCAGAGAGAGGTGAGGGGACAGGATCAGGTGACATATCTTCATTTTTGCTCCTAGACCTAAACGGCCAGTTAACCCTCGCAGTGCTGGGGTAGACCCACTACATGGGTTCATTTCTCTAAATCTAGGAGTTCTTCTTTGACTGTTGTGGCTGTTTAAGAGAATCGGATTTCTTGCATACATTGCGCCAAACAAAAATGTTTACAACACAAAACGAGAACTGAGCTAAACTGAAGTTCTCTATTTCGATGGCAAGACTTCCCCCTTGGTTTGTGACAGTGTGAAGCTTGTAAACAGTTCACTTTTATGTCTTTATCTAGAAATCAAAGACAAGAACACGACCCAGTGTTTATTCTGGGCTGGCGCTGGCCTGATTGTGATGGGATTTTCACCTTTTTTTTTATTTCATTGCTCTGCCATTGTCTCATAATCATGTGTAGTCCCTTCGCCCTAAGTGGAGTGGCTACAACAATTTAGTGTTGCTGGGACTGTAATCAGTCTGTCTGATTGGTAGTCTGTGATCACATGGGCATTTCCAGGTGTGCTGCTATTAATTGCACCTACCTGTGAGTGGGGTTTGACTTGCCTCAGAATGGGGCAGTCAATGGGAGAACATTGGGAGTGTCAATGCCTCACCAGTCAATCACTAAGAGTTTAATGGCCAGTGGTGCATGCTGGGGAAGTGCATAAATACTCAGAAATTGCCATGTCCTCAGGGCAGTCTCCCCTGGGCTTGACCTGGGGGGTGGTGGTATGTACAAGGTTGGAGAAGCTAACTAGGCCTCAAGCCTGCAGGAGGCCAGATGTGGACCCAGGACGGGTCTGAAACTATCTTTGTTGTTGGAAATCCAGAGGAGCCTTTTGAAGGCTGGAGGTGTCAGGAAGGCCAGGATGGCATGGACCTCAGGGGCAAGTCTGGTGTCTCTTCCAGGGAAGATCTCAAGCACATTCCTATTCAGCCGTTGCTATACTACACAGTGTCAGTTCCTGTTCTGCCGAAGTATTCCTGCATTGTGGATGCTGGATGGGATTGGGGAGTCTGGAGTCCCTTTTTGCTACACTGTAGATGCCTGAAGCCCTTTACCCAATTTATTGATTGCACATCTCTTCACTGGCTGAGGATCTACCCGAGAGTGAAATGTCAGCCCTCCCTCCTCTTTTGTAGTCCACCTCAGGCTTCGGGGGTTCAGGGGGGCGCTACATATGTTTTATGTATATTATATGGCAAAAGGTTTGTGGACACCTGACCATCACACCTATATGAGCTTGGTGAACATCCCAATCCAGAACCATGGCCATGGAGGGGTAATGCAGGGGCCACACACTGGGCCCATACATACAGAATAAGGAGAGATACTGAGAACTGCACACATGACAAGAGAAGAGGTACTATGCAGAGTCCATACATACAGAAGAAGAACAGATACTGGTAATGACACCCGGCATACAGGACAAGAGAAGTGGTACTGTGCAGAGTCCATACATACAGAAGAAGAACAGATACTGAGAACGACACCCGGCATACAGGGCAAGAGAAGTGGTACTGTGCAGAGTCCATACATACAGAAGAAGAACAGATACTGAGAACGACACCCGGCATACAGGGCAAGAGAAGTGGTACTGTGCAGAGTCCATACATACAGAAGAAGAACAGATACTGAGAACGACACCCGGCATACAGGGCAAGAGAAGTGGTACTGTGCAGAGTCCATACATACAGAAGAAGAACAGATACTGAGAACGACACCCGGCATACAGGGCAAGAGAAGTGGTACTGTGCAGAGTCCATACATACAGAAGAAGAACAGATACTGAGAACGACACCCGGCATACAGGGCAAGAGAAGTGGTACTGTGCAGAGTCCATACATACAGAAGAAGAACAGATACTGAGAACGACACCCGGCATACAGGGCAAGAGAAGTGGTACTGTGCAGAGTCCATACATACAGAAGAAGAACAGATACTGAGAACGACACCCGGCATACAGGGCAAGAGAAGTGGTACTGTGCAGAGTCCATACATACAGAAGAAGAACAGATACTGAGAACGACACCCGGCATACAGGGCAAGAGAAGTGGTACTGTGCAGAGTCCATACATACAGAAGAAGAACAGATACTGAGAACGACACCCGGCATACAGGGCAAGAGAAGTGGTACTGTGCAGAGTCCATACATACAGAAGAAGAACAGATACTGAGAACGACACCCGGCATACAGGGCAAGAGAAGTGGTACTGTGCAGAGTCCATACATACAGAAGAAGAACAGATACTGAGAACGACACCCGGCATACAGGGCAAGAGAAGTGGTACTGTGCAGAGTCCATACATACAGAAGAAGAACAGATACTGAGAACGACACCCGGCATACAGGGCAAGAGAAGTGGTACTGTGCAGAGTCCATACATACAGAAGAAGAACAGATACTGAGAACGACACCCGGCATACAGGGCAAGAGAAGTGGTACTGTGCAGAGTCCATACATACAGAAGAAGAACAGATACTGAGAACGACACCCGGCATACAGGGCAAGAGAAGTGGTACTGTGCAGAGTCCATACATACAGAAGAAGAACAGATACTGAGAACGACACCCGGCATACAGGGCAAGAGAAGTGGTACTGTGCAGAGTCCATACATACAGAAGAAGAACAGATACTGAGAACGACACCCGGCATACAGGGCAAGAGAAGTGGTACTGTGCAGAGTCCATACATACAGAAGAAGAACAGATACTGAGAACGACACCCGGCATACAGGGCAAGAGAAGTGGTACTGTGCAGAGTCCATACATACAGAAGAAGAACAGATACTGAGAACGACACCCGGCATACAGGGCAAGAGAAGTGGTACTGTGCAGAGTCCATACATACAGAAGAAGAACAGATACTGAGAACGACACCCGGCATACAGGGCAAGAGAAGTGGTACTGTGCAGAGTCCATACATACAGAATATACAGAATAAGAACAGATGCTGAGAATGACACCCGGCATACAGGGCAAGAGAAGTGGTACTGTGTAATATTTATATAAAAGAAGAAAAACAGAGCTTTATATCTGACATGTGTCATAAGAGAAGTGATACTATCCCTGGACGCTGTACATGGCCGCTCAGGTCTCTGGTGAATGAAAAGAATGATGGGAAATGTTTCAGAGAGAGATCGGGTGAGAGAAGCAGAAAACTGGGCGACTCCATAGATATGAGGGCGAGTAGCTGTAGCAGTAGAATAAAAGGGAAGAATGGCGTTGGTGTTTTCCACGGAGCCAATCAGAGCTCAGCTTTCATTTCTCTAACCTACACTGAATAATGACTCTTCGTCTCTGCGAATAATGACTCTGTGAATAATGACAGAGCCTTGGATTGGTTGCTGTGCTCGGCGCTCACACTTGGGTTTCATCATTATATTGGTAGTAGATACATTGTGACCTGTGTGTATTATTCCTCAGTGTGGGATGCTTTGGGGAGCTGAGTGTTACATTGTCTCTAGAAGCAGTAAATGGTTTCTATACCCCAAGGCTTTCCCATGCAGGTAATTGGTATACACAGAGGGCACACAATCCTCCAACCACTGAATGTTCCTCTCAATGCTCACTCCTGTTTATAGGCGCACTTACGGAAGAGACCTGGAGCCATGCTAAAAAAAATATGAAACAGAATTCTGAGATTAACAGGATTATTCACAAAAGGGTGAAGGGTTTGGAGAAGGCCGGAGAAGTGAACAATCTAGGACAACATAGCTGATTAGGAAACATTCTCCAATTCAGCTCAATTCCAGTTCAGCTATGTTGTCCTAGATTGTTCGCTTCTCCTGCCTTCTCCAAACTCTTCACCCTTTAGTGGATAACCCTGAAAATGTCAGAATGTCAAAATGTCAGGGAACAGAGATGCGCCCGGGCAGCGTATTTCTGCGTATTTACGCGCAAACATTAAAATTCCATTACTAGTGATGCATTCTGGGATTGCATATAGTGCGCGCATACACGCTCGTAAAGACGCTCATATATACGCGCATAGACGCGTGTATATACGCAATATACAATTTTGCTTGCGTTGTGTGTGAATGAGGCCTAAATCTCAAAATTCTGTTTTTTCAAATTCTGACTTTCAAATTCAGAATTCTGTTTCATATTTTTTTTAGCATGGCCCCAGTGCTCTTCCCTTCGTACGCACTAACCCTTTGCTGCAATACCTTCATTTCTGGCCACTGAAAATGGGTTTAGTTGTTGTTGTTATGGAAATAAGGGAGCCAAAAATGTTAACACACAAATATTCGGCACCGGTCCTCCCCGCTGCTCCCTATTGTCAGCAATGGAGTGATCTGGGGAGCCATTCTTGTAAAGCTCCCTATCTGTGCTGCCTGCAGACTCCACATTCAACTCCAGATTCCAACTTGCCTTGAAGGTTTTATTGTGATGAATGACATAGGAAGTAATAAAGAAAAGGTTTCGGAAGTATACTCCCACTGACCCTGTGAGGTGTTCTTCGCATTCTGTCTGCAGCAGATTACACAGAACCAATACCCGCAGCCGATTCACACTTTCCTGCTGTAAATTGCATCATGTTATTGCATGAAAATGCATTCCTTCCTATATGGCTGGTTTACAGTTAGGGGTGAGTTCAGGTTTGAACCAAATTTAATCCGCAACTGAGCTCCTCCCAATGGGCACTGCCACCCAATCAGCTGCAGGCCAGGCATTCCCAGCCTGCAGCTGCATATAAACAAAGGGGTGGGATGCTTGTGCTCACATCATTTACCTTATATGGCCACATAACCATATAAGGTAAATGCCATTAGATGTCATGTAAATAGACCTGAGTGGCAGGTGATCACATTACCTAGACCAGTGGTGGCGAACCTTGGCACTCCAGCTGTTTTGGAACTACAAGTCCCATGAGGCATTGCAAGGTTCTGACAGCCACAGACATAACTCCCAGGGGCAGATGCATGTTGGGATTTATAGTTTTGGCACAGCTGGAGTGCCAAGGTGCCATCATTGTCCTAGACTATTCACAGCATAGCTCTAAATCACTATATAAAACCTAAAGCAGCATTTTCTACTATACCACCTGCTGACTGCAAGTGGAAAATATGGGTTATTGGTAAGCAATATTTTTTTATTTGCCTACCTTAAGAAAAACAACAAAATTAATATTGAATTATTTTTATTAATACTACATATTTTCCTAGCTTAAAAAAATATATAATTATTCTTATTAATACTTCACATTTTCCTAGCTACAAAATAATATGAATCATTCTCACTAATATTTCATATTTTCCTAGCAAAAAAAAAAGAAATAAATTAATATTATTCATACTTCATATTTTTTGAGCTAAAAAACAAATTATATGAATTATTCTTATTCATACCTAATATTTTTTTAGCTAAAAAAAAATAATATTAATTATTCTTAATAATACTTTTATCTGGCTAGATAAAACAAAAATTACAATGATGATAATAATAATAATAATATGAATTACTTTTAGCAATATTTTATATTTGCCCAGCTAAAATAAAAATAAATAAATGAACAAATATAAGGTACATTATTCTTATTAATATTTTACATTTGGCTAGAT